>NW_026652304.1:2025223-2038455 GCF_009828535.3 Hylobates moloch
CCAGACAAGCATTCCTCTTTATCATGTCTTACAGCTTCCTAAATGCCTTGGAAAGACATTCACAGTCCTATAGGAAAACTGGAAAGGTGTGTTCTGAGTATGTAAATGACTTTCAGCATGATAGCAACAACAAAACCCCTCTTCCACTTAGCAATACTCCAGCTATGCATGATTTTCTGATAGAACGTAGTGAGTCTGGAGCCAGAGAGCATGAGTCCAGGCTTTGTCCCTATTTTCAATTTCCAGATCAACAGTGGGTGCAGTTTCTCCTTTTATATTTATTGGTCATTACCACTTGAGTGGTGGCTTTTTTTATACTCCCTCTTCCCTACTTTCTGCTAAGTCAAGAATTAACCACAGGATTACCTAAGGGATTGCAGGGAAAATAGCTTTGTGAAATGGAAAGTTCATGGCACCAGGAATTAGGAAAACTGGAGCCTGTTCTCAGTTCGGCTAATTCATTCATTCTCTCTTGTGCTCTCTCTCTCGTTCTCTTTCTCTCTCTCTCTCTTTCTTTCTTCATGTCATAGGAATAACCATGCCTGCCCTATCAGAATTATTGTGGAGATCAAAAACAGCAATGTTTGTGAAAACATTGTAGTAAGAGTTATAATACATCTGTAAGCTATTATCATTATTAGTCACCTACCCACTTTATAATTACGTAAATTATGCATTGTGAATCCATTCAAATCTCTATACAGATAATGGTTAAAAGTCCTGGTCCATAAAGAGAGGAGGATCCAATCCACCTGAATATTCAAACTCCATTCTATCAGCTGATTCAGACATTCAACAAATGCTCACCAACTATGGGCCAAGCACTAGACATGTGATGAACAAGCCTACAGGAGGCAGCATGGCTCGATGTGAATCATGTGGACTTTGAAGTAACACAGAGTAGATTTCTATTTTAGCTTAGGTGGCTGTAACCTTCATTTCTCCGAGTCTCAGGGTTTCTTTGTCCACAAAAGGAGTTGCTACTATGAGAAGCTGTTGTAAATAAGCGTTGGTCTAGCTACACACAAGATGCCATGGAAATCCCCAGTTGGGTTACCTACCCCAGCCTTAGGATATCAGAGAAAACCCTCTTGTGCCTTCAAACTGAGTCCCTTGTGTTCTCATCATTCAGCTCCCATTTATAAGTGAGAACATGCAGTATTTAGTTTTCTGTTTCTGTGTTAGTTTGCTGAGGATGATGGCTTCCAGCTCCACCCAGGTCCCTGCAAAGGACATGATCTCACTCTTTTTATGGCTGTATAGTATTCCATGGTGTATATGTACCACATTTTCTTTATCCAGTTTTTCACTGATGGGCATTTGGGTTGATACCATGTCTTTGAAGATAAGCACTTTAAAAGTAACACAGATTTGCTCACAAAAATGAGAACACTGGAAGAATGAAGACAAAAGCCAGGTTGAACGGATGATGGCATGAATAAAAGCTGAGACCAGAAAGACAGCATATACAGGACACTTCCAAGGGGCTCAACTGGGGAGAAGAAGACAGAGGTAGGGCTCTGAGGAGAAGTTGCTGTGGAGTAGAGAGAGGGATGTCTTTAAGATAAGAGAGATTTGAACATTTTTAAATGCTGACGGAAATAAGTCATTTATGAAGGTGAGGTTGACAACACTGGAAAGAGAGGAAAACAATTGATGGGGTTAAGTTGCTGAGGATGCAAGTGCCCAGGTAGACAAAATAGCTGAGACAGGGAGAGGCAAGGAGGTAAGGGGGGGTGTGGACACATATAAGGCTGTATTAGGATGTGATATTGAAGGTGTTTCCTATAATGGCTTCTATTTACTGGGTGAAATAGGAGATGAGATTGTCTGCTGAGGGTGAAGAGGGAAGACACAGGATGCAAGCCTCAAAGGAAAAAAAGAATATTTGCAAAAATCATTTTGGAAAATGACAGTGAGATGTAACAGGGAAAACAGTGCAGCTTTACCAGTTAGGACAGGAGGCTCAGATGAGATCAAAAACCATGAATTTGGGATGCCACTTAGCTGTGATTTCATGTGATTTTCTCCAGCTTCATTCAGTGGGGCAGGAAAAGCAGCAGAAACATTGATAGTTGGGAGTAATTCAAAGTCGAGGACAGAAGGGCAAGGGAACAAGGAGTTAAAGGTGTTAGGAAGAGAATGATTGAAGAAATGAACCTTAATATCTAGGCTGGCTCCAGATGGAATGAGTATGGGCAAGACTGGGAGGGAGAAAATAGGAGGACCAGGGAAACGCAAAAGCTCAAAGGCTCAAAACACAGCTATTTGGGAGTAAGAGATAAAGGTTTGGGATTATAAGAGGTTGTAGAGCTTTTTAGTTAAGATTTCAGAGATGCATAAGTTCTAGGTGTTAGACAGTCCTGACAGGCCATGTGTCACAGAAGTGTGTGTGTGTGTGTGTGTGTGTGTGTGTGTGTGTGTGTGTGTGTGTGTGTGTTTGTGTCTCACCAGCTGCCCTTCCTTTGGGGAACTTTCCCTCTGTCATTACATGTGGTCCTGGTTGAACAAATAATCCTAGAGCGTCACCCGGCCCCAACCTCACCAACAGTGGTTGGCGTGGGATGCAGGCTGGTGAGTGAGTTCATCTACCTGGCTACAGTGATTGGTTCAAGGATAGGTATATGACCTGGAAGAGATGATCAGGCTCTCTGCTAACATTTTTGGCATGGACACTTGGAGACGGGGGTATCTCTTTTTCTCGACTCATGAGGGACTTTTTTGGTTTTGTTTGTTTCATTCTGTTTTTTGCCCAGAATGGTCTTGAACTCTTGAGCTCAAGCAATCCGCCCTTCTCAGCCTTCCAAAGCGCTGAGATTACAGGCGTGAGCCACGTGCCTGACCACATGAGTTGTAAAAATCATGCAACTGCTTGTCATCATCTCTTCTGGTAGCATGGAGGAACCCATGTGCGGAAGGAAACAGTCAGGCCAACATGCAAAGACAAGCAAAATCAAGTCGACATGAGAGATGGATAAAAGCAGAAAGAATCCAGACACCAATTCAGAACACCTGGGTCTAACAAAGCTGAAGCTAGTCTACCCCTGAATCTTTCAAGCAAGCCCCCAAAATTCTCCTTTCAGCTTAAGGTAGTCTAAATTGGATTACTATAAGCTGCAATCTAGGATGTGAGTGGCTGAAACAAAAGGAGGTAAAAGTATGGGCACTGAGAAGGCCAAGCAACTAAAGATATAGGCCAGGTGCGGTGGCTCATGTCTGTAATCCCAGCACTTTGGGAGGCCGAGGCAGGCGGATCATGAGGTCAAGAGATCGAGACCATCCTGGCCAACATGGTGAAACTCCATCTCTACTAAAAATACAAAAATTAGCTGAGCATGGTGGCACATGCCTGTAGTCCCAGTTGCTTGGGAGACTGAGGCAGGAGAATCGCTTGAACCCAGGAGGCGGAGGTTGCAGTGAGCCGAGATCGCACCACTGTACTCCAGCCTGGCAACAGAGCGAGACTCCATCTCAAAAAAAAAAAAAAAAACGAAGACAAAAAGGTATGATGCCGCATGAGTTGGCTTTATGGGCATTAAAGCTACCCAAGATGAAAACAGCACCTGGTGGGGAATAGCGAAGACACCTATTAACCACTTGCAAAAGTCTTAAGCAGGGAGAATAGATAGGCTTTTAGTAGGTAACCCCAACGAGGTCTAGAAGAAAGTTATCCATCTATCAGCTAGCATGAGCCTCAAATGAACCATGTTTTTATACAAAGGCAGAGGAATACGGTATGGAAGCGCATAGCGGAAAGAGAAGCATACAGACCCCACTTGCTAATGAGAAGCTAAGTGAAGTATCCAATAATGTGGGTAAAATCATTACTGCATCAACTGGGTGAGACTTTCCAAGCCAAAGGCTACATAACCATGAAATGCTTCCCCAGTGAAAATGAGACTCCAATTCTGAGTCGTAAGTATTATGACAATATCAATAATGTAGATTTCTTTAACAGCTTCAGCCTGCCACCCCTGGACCTTGAATCACTTGCTGTTCATCTGTAAAATAGACCTTAAGGTAAAACTGGAAATTTTAGATAGGTCAAACTTAAGTTGTTTTCCCTAAATGAGATATTTTTATGCATCTATTTAGATGTCTCAGACAGTGACCAGAATAACAACCTCAGTGCAAAATCACTATCACTCAAGTGTATTTGACAAAAGAGTTAGTGTTAAATATTTTAAAGCCTTATGTAAAAATCATATCAACCTAGTGCATTTTATTGGACAGCATAAACTATACATGGATATTATAGAAGAACAAAATCTAACCTAAAAATTCAAAGCTGGCCTGCCAACTCTGGAATGATTGCCATAAAGGGAAATCCAACAACCAATTGGCATTTTAACAAAGAAGAAAATGGCTTTATTAAAAGTTTTCAATTTGTCCAAATGACAAACACTTAATGTGTATATGGACTGTATACATGTACAGAATTTATTGTTCCCATTTCATATGCCTTTTTTATTAGAAGTCCCTAAAGATCATATTCAAACATTTTTCATATTCCTGTGTATGTTAAACATCACTGAAGATCATTCTGTGTATGTTGAAGATCACTCAAGTCACACTGTGGAAATATTATATAAACATATATTTGAATAAATGGCATGTAATTTCATGTAATAAACAAAATACAGTACTAACCACTATGGATCATTTTTAGTCTCTTACATGAATCCTGATATAAAATTAATGATAGTAAATCAAAAATGAAAAAATATATTTCGTTTTTAAAATAGTATTTAAAATATCTTTGAATAGTGTAGAAAATAAATTTCCCAAGAAACTAAATCAAGTTTATTAAAGATTATATTTGGAAAATGAAAACAAAGAGAAGGTACAAAAACAATCTCCACTCTCATACACCCACATCCACCCATAACTGCATTTATGGGTGCATGATTCAGAGTGGGGCAGAGCCACTCAAGCTCTGAGAGCCTCCAGAGACCCAGTGAAGTCACTTCCTCCACTCAAGGTGATTTTGGATCCAAAACAGCAGACACTACTACATCTTTGGAGCATGTGAAAAGGGGTTGGTGGGGAAAACTGCAGGCCTCCCCTGGAGGAAATTCAAGACTGCCTGTCCTGCCTCTGGCCAGCCTAGTGATCGCAGCCAGGGCTGCGCAGGTGTGTTTACTCACATGCAAAATGCTACTTATACTGTCCTTGCACATGAAGGAGAAAGCCAGGCAGGGATGCCCGCTCCACAAGCAAAGCCTGGTCACTCTCCCTCTGTGTGGTCTGTCATCCAAGCAACAGGTGTCAAATTCATTTGCTTTCCTTTAGGTTTTTCCTTTTCTTTCTTTCTTTTTTTTTTTTTTTTTTTTGGAATCATCCATTCTACATTTATTGGTAGTTTTCCTAAAAGAAGATCTTCACTATTTTTTCCCATTTTATCACTTATTGTATGTATCACTGTGGATTCTCAGATTTTTAGTTATTTAAAGTATAACAATCAGTGCATTTGTCAAGCTTAAAAAATTAAAAATATTTTAATATAATCTAGGACTTAGTCCACATTCAAATTTCTACAATTATTGCAAGAATATTTTATGCTTTTTTTCATTCAAACCAAGATCCAATCTAGTTTCGACCCTTGCAATTGTTTCATCTCTTTAATTTCTTTTAGTCTAGAAGAAAGAAGCCAATAATTTGCTTATTATCACTTTGACCTTTTTTTGTTGTTGTTTTTTGAGACAAGGTCTCTCTCTGTTGCCCAGGCTGGAGTGCAGTAGCACGATCTCGGCTCATTGCAACCTCCGCCTCCCAGGTTCAAGCAATTCTCATGTCTCAGCCTCTCCAGTAGCTGGGATTACAGGCACATGCCAACATACTGGGCTTATTTTTGTATTTTTTGTAGAGACGAGGTTTTGCCATGTTGGCCAGGCTGACTTTGACTTTTTGATGACTCACGAACAGCTGGTTGTGTATTTTTCATTTTCTCCTAATGTTCGGGTGTACCAGATCTATTTCTTTCCCTTTCCTTTAATTTCATGCTAGAGCTTCTTTTAAGGACAATTAAAAAAATACATCTTATATGATAGAAATAATATAAATTGTCCAAAAGAGTAACACATTTTTCTCAGTGAAGTTAAGAATATGATTCCCTGAAAAATTTGTAAAATACAAATTTAAATGGAAAACAGAAAGTGACAGGAATTCATTAAAAAATCCTGATCTTAAAAAGGTACAATTGCTGTGGGTGTATTGGATATATTGGTGAATAAGACTGTATAGGATTTCTTCATCTTACAGGGTTGGGCTCCAAATAAAGCTTTCCATTTTAAAGGACTGAGACCAGCCCTGCTGAAACATTAACAATTACCACCAGATGTAATCTCGTAGCAACATTTAGAACAGGCAAGTTTCTTACAGGACCTGAGACCTATGTAAGTTTGATCCAAATGAATTAGGTATATTGCTTTTGCTTTTTGAAGAAATCATATAGCTTACACTTGTAAATCTGTCATTTTTGAACATTAAATCTTTTTTTTTTTTTTCTGAGACGTAGTCTCACTCTGTCGCCCAGGCTGGAGCGCAGTGGCACAATCGGCTCACTGCAGCCTCCGTCTCCTGGGTTCAAGCGCTTTTCCTGCTGAGTAGCTGGGATTCCAGGCACGCACCACCACACCTGGCTGATTTTTGTATTTTTAGTAGAAACAGGGTCTCACCATGTTAGCCAGGCTGGTCTCAAACTCCTGACCTCAAATGATATGCCCACCTTGACCTCCCAGAGTGCTAGGATTACAGGCATGAATCACTACGCCCAGCCTGGACATTAACTCTTGATGGCAGGGGTATTGTCCTTCTTCTATGCAAACAATTCCCACCAGCATCACAGAGATTCAGGAGAAACTGAGCCTGTGTAGCAGGAGAAGAGGCATGGCCTTTGAGGCAGGGCCAATGAGTTGTCCATCTTGGTTCCACCACTACCCAACTGCAACCTTGGATAGGTAAGTCCATGTCTGAGCCCCAGAAAGTTTGTAAAATAAAAATGTCACAGCTCCCATTACTGGGTATATACCCAAAGGACTATAAATCATGCTGCTATAAAGACACATGCACACGTATGTTTATTGCGGCACTATTCACAATAGCAAAGACTTGGAACCAACCCAAATGTCCAACAACGATAGACTGGATTAAGAAAATGTGGCACATATACACCATGGAATACTATGCAGCCATAAAAAATGATGAGTTCATGTCGTTTGTAGGGACATGGATAAAACTGGAAAACATCATTCTCAGTAAACTATCGCAAGGACAAAAAACCAAACACCGCGTGTTCTCACTCATAGGTGGGAATTGAACAATGAGAACTCATGGACACAGGAAGGGGAACATCACACACCGGGGACTGTTGTGGGGTGGGGGGAGGGGGGAGGGGGGAGGGACGGCATTAGGAGATATATCTAATGCTAAATGACGAGTTAATGGGTGCAGCAAACCAACATGGCACATGGATACATATGTAACAAACCTGCACAGTGTGCACATGTACCCTAAAACCTAAAAAAAAAAAAAAAAAAGTCACAGCTTCTCCACATGGTTATTGTGAGAACTAAATTGGCTAGTGAAGACCCTGACTTAAAATAGATACCCCCCAATGTTAATCTCCCACTCCCATTTCCCAATCTAACTCATGCAATCTGGTGGAATTCTTCTGGATCCTAAAATGCTAGTAAATGAAATAATAAGCGTTTTTAATGCTGAACGTTTATCTAAGGCTGACACTTTTGAGATCGTTTTTGCAAGTGATGCATTCTCACTATATCATCAAAGCATAAAATATTCACTAACTGATCAAATCTCAAAGACATGAGGAATTTGTGAAATTGGGAATTGTGTCCCATGTCTTATGGCCACCTCTCTCAAGAGATACAGTGTTCAATGAAGAAGTTGTAAATTTCCTTGTGGGTGCCTCTCTTGCCTGGTAGTCACATCTTTGAGGCAGGCACAGCTAACAAAGTGATGCTGATGTGAATGGATCAGTCTTTCAAGACACTTGATGATTTCATAATCAGGAAGAGCAAGGCTGGTCACCTTCAAGCCTAGCATCTGGGACACCACCTCCCTGAAGTCTGCCAGCTGCAATATCAAACAGAAACTCATTAACCGGGAGAACAAAATCTATCAACTACGGCTGAGCCAAATGCAACAAACAAAAAACCTGTAGAAAACCCAGGTTTGCATGAGGTAGGGAAATTATCTACCCTCTTCCTAGTTCTCTCACTTATAAAATACCAGATTCCAGATAAGTCACAGCAACTGCCAACCTTCAGAGATTTCACAATCACTTTTCTGATGAGCCAAGTGATGTGGTATGGCTACTAAGTCAAGAATCCAAGTCAAGTAACCATGAATGAGACCCAGACCTCACTAAGCCTTCATTTTCTCATCTCCAGGTTGGGATACAACTACCTCGGAGGGCTGCTCTGAAATTCAGGTCACATGAAATGGTGACTGTGTGTGTACTCTGCATACTAGGAAGAACTAAACAAATGTCGGTGGGGTTGTGTCAATGGATGGTAAACATGCTTTGGGATTTTAGCTGGCTGATAACCTCTTACACTGAAAAAAAAAAAAAAGGAACAAATAGCAAGAAAGTGTAAGGTAATGAAAACAGGAGGACTTCTAAATTACTATCAAGTCATGTCACCCAGATTGCCATTTCACAAGCCACATTCCATAGGACTGCTCTGGGACTTCTATTTGTCCATTGAAGAAAGAAAAGTAGGGGCTGGGGACAATGGTTGAAATATGCCTCATACCTCTTCAAATTCTCATAGGCTTGTTTCTGTGGTTCTAGGTTAATGCAAAAGCAGATAAATCAGGGCATCTGGCCAACACCTCATTAAAGGCACCCTCCATTTTAGAAAAGGGATGATCCAAACTGAATATAGTTACATCCAAGAGAATGCCACCCAAACAGTCCCACCCCAGGCTCATTTGCTCTGCAACCTCCTTCCCTTGCAGAGTCCAATTTGGGAATGGTTTTAGCTGTTATAGTTTGAATTTTATGACCCCTCAAAATTTTTACGTTGAAATCTAATGAGCAATGTGAAGATATCAGGAGGTGGGACCTTTGGTGGGTGATTAGATCATGCGGGTGGAGCACTCATGGATAAGATTAGTGCCTTTACAAAAGAGGCCCCGGAGAGCTGCCTTGCTGCTTCCACCATGTGAGGACACAGCAAGAAGGGGCTGACTCTGAACCAGGAAGCTGTGCTCACCAGACACCTTGATCTTGGACTTCTCAGCCTCCAGAACTGTGAGAAAGAGATTTCTGTTATTTATAAGCCACCCAGTAGATGGTACTTTGTTATAGCAGCCTGAAAGGACTAAGACACCAACCTAGTCTCCCTGATGAAAAAGTTTCTCTCAGACTTCTACCCTTTCCAATGTGGCCAAAGCTTTTCATTCCGAAGAAGTTGCCTTTCTGAGAACACTCATTGTGTCGTTTGGCTTTCCCCGTCTCTGCTTGACACATGAACCAAAACAGAGGCAGCCAAAGCGGGGAAAAAAAAAATCCTAGGATCAGAGTCCACTCTATGCCCTTTTGAGCTTCAAAAGGAGAAAGAGACAAAAGCCAAAAGCAATGGAGGTCAAGCTGCCCGGTACATGTTTCTTTATGCCTGACCTCCTGATGGACTCACTAGATAAAATGCTCCTTCTTGTAGCCAGCAAGCAAATGAGTACTTTTTTATGGCTTACATCTGTGCCTGGTCGGCCATCAAGTCTGGGTGCCACTGTTTGAGATTTGGGGCTGTTTCCTGCAACTGATCTCTGCTACAGATAAGGCTTCCCTCCTGAGGCCAAAGCCCTGGTTAACGTTAAGAGCTCTATGATGATGCAAACTTCAGGGGCAATCACCTAACATAACAAAAACCTCCCCAGAACCAGAACCTGTTCTTTCGCCAAAACCCTTCCGCTGCTTGAATGTCTTTTCCTTTCCTACAATTTGTGCCATGGAAATGTGAATAATTTTTCTTAGTGGGGTAAATCATATGGTTACTTGAATGCCAAAAAGATGCTGGAGGGGCAGGTGGATATGTTGAAAAGATATAGAAAGCTTTGTAAATTGCTTTTGAATAAATATGTGACTAGTTCTCGCTTCGGGAGCACATGTGTTAACATTGGAACGATACAGAGAAGATTAGCACGGCCCTCGTGAAATGATGACATACAAATTCATGAAACAGTCCATACTTTTTAAAAAAGAAATGCATGAATAATTATTAATATCAAGCTCTTGAATTGTCCTGTCATTTCCTAAACAAGGTTTCATCACCAGATTTAGACCCACCTGCTTTTCTCTCTTCTCTGCTTCTTCCAGAGATTTTTTTAGTGTCTTCATTTCACTGGTTACCACTTCTATCATGTTTCTGGCCCTTTCTTTACTCTCCTTAGCCTTATGTTCTGTGGTATCCAGTTCTGACTTGACAGACATGAGCTTTTTCTCAGCTTTCTCCTTCATCTTCTCCAGCTGGTCTCTGGATTTGTTTAGATCTTCAATGGCTTTAGTCTGTTCCAAAGTTTTAATCTAGGAAGTCAAGAGAATGCTGATAACTCCTTTTGTATTTATTTAGGAAAACTGTATAAACATGACACATCAGAAGTCAATGGAATTCGCTTCATACCTTTTTTATGAATAAAGAATGGAGTTCATCCCAAACAGTTAGAGATTTTGCCAAGCATATGCGCTGGACAAACAAGTCTTAAGACAGTTACAGCTAAAAACAACACATTAGAGGACCCTTATTTGAAAAATCAATGAGATAAAACTGTAGACAGCACAATTCTGGGGTCAGATTTTAAAATAAAGCCTGCTGGTATGTGCACACACACTCTATGAGCTCCATAAGCAAAAGCAGCTTCAACTTTCTGTCCCGACCAATGGGACATTGCCGGTATATAAACATCAGGAAGAGCAAAATGTCCCCTCTTCTAATGCTGTATCCCATGAAAGCCCCACCTCAGATCCACCTCAGCAAGTCTTCACAACTGCTGTGAGGAAAATATAGATGGGCAGTTTTTCAGAAGCGTCTTCTAACTTTACCAGTGAGTCTGGGAGGTGAACAGCTGCAACTATGGGGAGGAGTGGTGTCTTCCTCTGAGAAGCTGTCCCAAGATCTTAAAGCCAAAACACACAGTATGCTGGAGGGTGAGGCACATTCTCTGTATTAGCCTATTACTTAAGATTAGGCCAGAGTTACTTACAAAAAGAATTTAAGGCCAGGTGTGGTGGCTCATGCCTATTATCCCAGCACTTTGGGAGGCCGAGGCGGCTGGATCACTTGAGGTCAAGAGTTCGAGATCAGCCTGGCCAACATGGTGAAACACCGTCTCTACTAAAAAAAAAAAAAAAAAAAAAAAAAATACAAAAATGAGCCAGGCATGGTGGCAGGCACCTGTAATCCCAGCTACTCGGAAGGCTGAGGCAGGAGAATCACTTGAACCCAGGAGGCAGAGGCTGCAGTAAGTCAAGATTGCACCATTGCACTCCAGCCTGGGCAACAGCGCAAGACTCGGTCTCAAGAAAAAAATAAAGGAAAGGAAGGGTGGAGCCAAGATGGCCGAATAGGAACAGCTCCGGTCTCCAGCTCCCAGCCCCAGCGACACAGAAGACGGGTGATTTCTGCATTTCTGCTTGAGGTACCGGTTTCATCTCACTAGGGAGTGCCTAACAGTGGGTGCAGGACAGTCGGTGAAGCGCACTGTGCGCGAGCCGAAGCAGGGCGAGGCATTGCCTCACTCGGGAAGCGCAAGGGGTCAGGGAGTTCCCTTTCCTAGTCAAAGAAAGGGGAAACAGACGGCACCTGGAATATCGGGTCAGTCCCACCCCAATACTGCGCTTTTCCAACGGGCCTGGAAAATGGCACACTAGGAGATTGTGTCCCGCACCTGGCTCGGAGGGTCCTGTGCCCACGGAGTCTCGCTGATTGCCAGCACAGCAGTCTGAGATCAAGCTGCAAGGCGGCAGCGAGGCTGGGGGAGGGGCGCCCGCCATTACCCAGGCTTGCTTAGGTAAACAAAGCAGCCAGGAAGCTCGAACTGGGTGGAGCCCACCACAGCTCAAGGAGGCCTGCCTGCCTCTGTAGGCTCCACCTCTGGGGGCAGGGCACAGACAAACAAAACTCAGCAAGAACCTCCACAGACTTAAAGGTCCCTGTCTGACTGACAGCTTTGAAGAGAGTAGTGGTTCTCCCAGCACGCAGCTGGAGATCTCAGAACGGACAGACTGCCTCCTAAAGTGGGTCCCTCACCCCTGAGCAGCCTAACTGGGAGGCACCCCCCCAGTAGGGACAGACTGACACCTCATTCAACCGGGTACCCCTCTGAGACAAAACTTTCAGACGAACTATCAGACAGCTGAATTTGTGGTCTCACGAAAATCCGCTGTTCTGCAGCCACCGCTGCTGACACCCAGCCAAACAGGGTCTGGAGTGGACCTCTAGTAAACTCCAACAGACCTGCAGCTGAGGGTCCTGTCTGGTAGAAGGAAAACTAACAAACAGAAAGGACATCCACACCAAAAACTCATCTGTACATCACCATCATCAAAGACAAAAAGTAGATAAAACCACAAAGATGGGGAAAAAACAGAGCAGAAAAACTGGAAACTCTAAAAAACAGAGCACCTCTCCTCCTCCAAAGGAACGCAGTTCCTCACCAGCAACGGAACAAAGCTGGATGGAGGATGACTTTGATGAGTTGAGAGAAGAAGGCTTCAGACGATCAAACTACTCTGAGCTACGAGAGGAAATTCAAAACAATAGCAAAGAAGTTAAAAACTTTGAAAAAATATTAGAAGAATGGATAACTAGAATAACCAATGGAGAGAAGGGCTTAAAGGAGCTGATGGAGCTGAAAGCCAAGTTTCGAGAACTACGCGAAGATTGCAGAAGCCTCAGTAGCAGATGCGATCAACTGGAAGAAAGGGTATCACTGATGGAAGATGAAATGAATGAAATGAAGAGAGAAGGGAAGTTTAGAGAAAAAAGAATAAAAAGAAATGAACAAAGCCTCCAAGAAATTTGGGACTATGTGAAAAGACCAAACCTACGTCTGATTGGTGTACCTGAAAATGATGGGGAGAATGGAACCAAGTTGGAAAACACTCTGCAAGATATTATCCAGGAGAACTTCCCCAATCTAGCAAGGCAGGCCAGCATTCAGATTCAGGAAATACAGAGAACGCCACAAAGATACTCCTCGAGAAG
>NW_026652304.1:2043455-2066164 GCF_009828535.3 Hylobates moloch
AAAAAAAAAAAAAATAATAAAAAAATAAAATAAAATAAATGATATTCTGACACATACTACAACTACAACATGGATGAGCCTTGAAAACATGCTAAGTGAAATAAGCCAGACACAAAAGGACTAATATTGTATAATTCCACTTATATGAAGTACATAGAATAGGCTAATTCATAGAAATTGTATGTAAGATAGAAGTCACCAGGGGCTGGGGAAGAGGAGAAATGTGAGCTATTGTCTGATTGGCACGAAGTTTCAGTTTGAGATGATAGAAAAATTCTAGAAGTGGATAGTGATAATGATTGCACAACACTGTGAATGTACTTAACACCACTGAATTGTACACTTAATAATGGTTAAAATGATATATATTATGTTATTTTTATTTTACCACAATAAAAAAAGAATTTGAAGCAACTTCACACAGACACAAATTGTTTTGACTGGTCATTAAAAATAATATAAACGAGCTACCATTTAGTATCCACTAGGATGGCTAAAATAAAAAAGACAGACAATCACAAGTGTTAGCAAGGATGTGAGGAAGCTAGAAGTCTCATACACTACTGGTAGGAATGTAAAATGGTGTGGCTACTGTGGAAAATAGTTTGTCAGTTTTTAAAATATTAAATATAGAATTACCAAATGACCCAGCAATTCCATTCCTAGGCGTATGGGCAAGAGAACTGAAAACTTATGCCCACACAGAAACTGTACACAAATGTTCATAGAAGTATTATTCATAATCACCAAAAAGTAGAAACAACCCAAATGCCATCAGCTGGCAGATGGAAAAACAAATGTGGTATAGCCATACAATGGAATATCATTCAGCAGTAAAAAAGAATAGAGTACTGTGACATGCTACCACATGGGTAAACCTTGAAAACGTCATGCTAAGGGAAAGAAGCCAATTGCAAAAAAACACATATACTATTATCCCATTTATATGAAAGATCCAGAAAAGGCCAGGGGCTAGTAGGAGGGCAGAATGGGGAGCAACCACTTATGGGTACAGGGTTTCTCTTGGAAGGGATGAAAATGTTTTGAAATATGATAGTGGTGCCATTTGCTATATATGTGCATATACTAAAAATCACTAAATTGTACACCTTTTTTGAGACAAGGTCTTGCTCTGTCACCCAGGCTGGAGTGCAGTGGCACAATCTCAGCTCACTGTAACCTCTGCTTTCCAGTTTCGAGCAATTCTTGTGCCTCAGCTTCCCCAGTAGCTGGGATCACAGGTGTGAGCCACCATGCCTAGCTAATTTTTGTATTTTTAGTAGAGATATGGTTTTGCCAGGCTGGTCGCGGACCCCTGGCCTCAAGTGATCCTCTTGCCTCAGCCTCCCAAACTGTTGGGAATACAGTGTACCCGGCCTAAATTGTACACTTTTAAAAAGTGAATTTTATGGTATATCAGCTGTATCTTGATAAAGCTCTTATTTGAAAGTACATTTACAAGGAAGCTCTTTAAAAGGATCAAAATAAATTAACCTGAAATAAATAAATAAACATATCAGTAAGGAATGAATAGACAAAGAGCAAACAAAGACCAGTACAGCTCTGAATTTAGTTCTGTGCTTTCTGACAGTTGAGGTAAACTGTTCAGGTATATTCTCAAAGAAAAAGCATTATTTTGTGTTTTTGTTTTGTGGTTAAATCATTAAAAAAAAAAGTAAGAAAGTAACAGAATAAAAGGTACCAAATAATAAGTATTTGCTGTTTTCTTCCTTCCCTCCCATCCCTTCTTTCCTAAGAAGAAAAGATGTTTTCTTGATGCGTCTACTTTTATCTAATTGCTTCTAGGGTAGAATTTGGGTAAAGGGGGAGATTGTCAGGAAGGAAGCAAGCCAGGGAGGCTAAATTGACCTACATGGTAAAGAGCTGAGAGAGAAGTAGGGAGAAAAATGAAGTCTATGCTAACTAGGCTGCAGGAAAGCCTTCCTGAAGAAACCTAGAATCATGCAAGAGGGAACTGGGAGAAGGCATTGGTGTTGTGCAGCAATGTAATGAGAGAGAAAGGGGAATGAGAATGTTGCTGCCCCAATGAATGAATCTCTTTTGTATTTTTTTACTGATGATAATAAAACTAACAACTGTCATTTAGTTGCTCAACTCCTGATTATGTATTGCTGAAGGGCTTTGAGATGACTATGACTTATGTTGATGACATGTGGAGACTACTGTCAGAGATTGAAATCTCTCCCTAGGGTTAGGCATAGAGCGCATCTTCACTGTGGCTGAGCATCTGAATCACGGCACAAGTGAGCCTGTTCTACACTCTGAAGGCTCTCACTATCCCACTAGAAAGTCTGAGGAATGGGAGCAACTGTTCTAAGATTAGGACATGATCTAGAGGAGATGTGACTGCTTGGGATATAGATGTCCAGATGGAAAAAATCAGATTTATTTATACCATTTTGTGTGACATCACTAAATTGAGGAATCCAGAGTCAAATAACTGCTGAACTCATAAACTAGAAACTAGTTTTGGCCAGGCGCGGTGGCTCACACCTGTAATCCCAGCACTTTGGGAGACCAAGGCGGGTGGATCACAAAGTCAGGAGTTCAAGACCAGCCTGGCCAAGATAGTGAAACCCCGTCTCTATTAAAAATGCAAAAATTAGTTGGGCGTGGTGGCGGGGGCCTGTACTCCCAGCTACTCAGGAGGCTGAGGCAGGAGAATCGCTTGAACCCCGGGGGCAGAAGTTGCAGTGAGCAGAGACCACACCATTCACTCCAGCCTGGGTGACAGAGTGAGACTCCGTCTCAAAAAAACAAAAACAAAAAGTTTTTACCTACTATAACCCATAGAACTTCTTAAGGCACAAAACTTCTTTTGCTACAGTCTGCACGTTTGTGTCCTCCTAAATTCATATGTTGAAATTCTAACCTCCACAGTGATGATATTAAGAAGTGGGACCTCTGGAAGGTGATTAGGTTATGAAGGCAGAGCCATCATGAATGGGATTAGTGCTCTTATAGAAGAGGCCCCAGAGAGCTGCCTCACCCCTTCTACCATGTGAAGACACAGCAAGAAGGCATCATCTATGAACAAGGAAGCATGCTCTCACCAGATATCAAATCTGCTGGCACCTTGATTTTTAACTTCTCAGCCTCTAGAACTATAAGAAATTTCTGTTGTTTGTAAGCCACCCCGTTTATGGTATTTTGTTATAGCAGCCTTAATAGACTAAGATAACTTTCTTTCT
Organism: Hylobates moloch; assembly: GCF_009828535.3. NCBI lineage: Eukaryota > Metazoa > Chordata > Mammalia > Primates > Hylobatidae > Hylobates > Hylobates moloch. Next base: position 2,046,668 of record NW_026652304.1, read on the forward strand.
TTTTTTTTTTCAGACAGGGTTTCGCTCTTGTCACCCAGACTGGAGTGCAGTGGCACAATCTCGGCTCACTGCAACCTCCGCCTCTCGGGTTCAAGCGATTCTCCTGCCTCAGCCTCCAGAGTAGCTGGACTACAGGAGTGCACCACCACTCCTGGCTAATTTTTATATTTTTAGCAGAGACGGGTTTCACCATGTTGGCCAAGATGTCCTTGATCTTCTGACCTTGTGATCCGCCTGCCTCAACCTCCCAAAGTGCTGAGAGACTAAGACACCTTTCAAGACAGAGAGGAGGCCAATGGCAGACATTCTTAGACAGGTTTGCAGCTATTGACCTGGCTCCATCCAAAGGAGATGAAATCCCTTGGAAATTGACAGCTTCTATGAAACTTACAATCAAGAAGGCATAAGAACAACTGCTGCAGCTTCAGAACTATGCAGAAAATAAAATGTCAACAGCTGGGAGAAAAAATTCTAAGTGAGCAACAGAGCCAGTGAAAGATATCACCAGTAGAGCAGGCACCTGAGACAGGGAAATTGCACCCACTAAGTGCAGGTCTACAGGGGCCAAACTTGCAGACCATTTATGGATCCCAAGTTACCAAAACCCTTATTTGATTATGAACTGCATAGTAGATACCAATACATCAGAGCATTGTCTCAATGTTAATACCTATGTGTGCTGATTGTATTGTGGCCGTGTAAGAGAATGCCCTTGTTCTTAAGTGATACGTGGGAAAATATTTGGGGGGTGAAGTGTCATGATGTTTGCTACTTACTCTCACATGCTTTGGCAAAAATAAAACATCTATCGCTTCTCTCTCCAGGCAAAATATAGTAATCAGTAAAATATTAACAATCTATGTGAAGGGTAAAAGAGTATCCACTATACTATTCCTGCCATTTTCTACAGCTTAGAAATTTTTCAAAACAATTAAATATTTTCAAAAAAGAAGTTGGGAAAGGGGAAGTATTGATCATGGATCCTACTAGTAGAATTTTTTGAATATATATGTATACATATTTATAAGTTACATAAGCATATTGCTCAAAATAATATATTCTGTAGACCATTAAACATTTTATAAAATGCGGACATTACACTGATTAAATAAATATCAATTTTTAAAACAAAGTGATCTCCCTTTAAAACAAAGAGATCCCTTTCACATACAAACTATCTCACTGCTACAAAGAAAATATGTGGCAAATGGTAAATTGCTGGGATTGGTATGTTGAATTTTAAACCTTGTATTTATAAAAGAACAGATACATTCAGCCTGTCTGTTCAGATTGGGAAAACATTTACAGTGGACTATCTACCAAAGGTGATGGAACACAGCTTGGAGGTCTAGAAGCTCATGAATCAAGTCCTAATGAGAAGAATTTGTTGCCAAGAATCTCTAAAAAATATGAGACTTTATCAGAATCCTCAGGGCTGCCTGAATCTTTGTTCCCAGGAAGCAAGAACAAGTAATGGAGCTCTGAGCCAAGCCACCAGGGCAGAACAGGGAGCCAACAGTGGTGAAGAAAGCCTCAAACCCAGCAACAGATTCCTGAGAGTGGAGTGGGACTAAGTCGGTTTCTTAATCTTCCTAAGGGAACTCCTCAGACCCAGCTCAAAGTTCAGCGAGACTGTGCCCCTAATTTTCGTCCAGTGGGACAGAACTGGTCATAAACAAGATTGATGTGCCGCTCAGACTCTAGCAAGGGCAGAGAAGCTTCCAAGTGTGCTTTGCTGTCATAAACACTGTATCTACTGTCTGCTTCCTTAAAGAAAAGAATTTTAAAATCTGGTGAACAATTCTCTCATGTTATAAGGGCCAAAAGCCCAGAAAAAGGAAGATGATCAAATTTAAATTTTGGTGTGTTGGCTCCCTGAGAGGATCTAAATTCTCCAGCTGGAAGGTTTCAGGAAGCTTCATTGAAAACACCACCCAGCAGGAGCCAGGAAGTGAGCTCAGGCTCTCTGAATGGGATAGGACAGCAAAGTGGGAGATTGTTTTGATGGCTCAAATAGATGCTGTGTCCCTCTTTGAAAAGGACAAAAAAACTTAACTAAGTAGAAAACATCATCAAGATGGCTAACTAAAGGCAACCAACACTCATCTCTACCACAAAGAAGGACCAAAACAACAAATAACCACACATCAAACAGTGTCTAGGGAGGAACGCTGGAATTCAGCAAGGAAGTGACAAAGACCTTCTGAGATGCAAAAACTCAGGAGGGCAGCATAGAAAGGAAAGCAAAGCAGTCAGCCAGGATCAGCTTGGAGCAAAGAGAGACTTCCCATTGAAGGAAAAAGGTAAGTGGGAGATCCCTAGCAGTCCACAGTCATATCATGGACACCTATAAACTTAGCTACAGGAGACCACAGCCCTTACAGGACACAAGCCCAGTATAGTGAGCTGCCTGGAGTCCATGTGACCTCATTATTCCAGAGAGGAAATTTATGCTGAGGCAAACTCACTTCCTGAGACCGAACGTGCATGCTCCCCAGAGCCTGGTAGCCACCTACTCATGGCCTTCTGCCATGACCACTGGCAGTCTGACCCCACTTCCAGTGGTGGGACCACCTCATCTCTGCATGTGTCACCAGAGGCCCAAGGACCAGCCTGCCATGCATCTCCATCTCCAGCAAAGCCACACCACAGCCTCCGCAAAACACCACACCCTAGGCCACTGAAGTACTCACAGATACCGCTAACATTGATTACAGCTAAAGAAATCATACAGAGACTACACAACTGTACCCTCCCAGAACCAAAGCCAAAACACCCTACCCAATCAACAATCTAAGCCATATCTATAGGAAAAAGTCTTTCCCTACAAAAGCGGCTTCATAAAATTGGAAGAACTGTTTGTTTCAACAGATGTACAGATACAAACATAGGGACACAAGACACATGGAAAAAGCAAGTACACCTCCACAGGAACACAATAAAACTTCAATAACAAATCCCAAAGAAAAGGACCTCTATGAAATGCTTGACAAAGAATTCAAATCATGATAAGGAAACTCAATGAAATAAAAGAGATAATTCAATGAAATAAGAAAAAATCATGATCTGAATAAGAAAGTCAGCAAAGAAATAAATATAAGAAAAAGAACCAAGGTTAAGTCTTGGAACTGAAGAATTCAATTAATAAAATTAAAAACATTATTGAGAGCTTCAATAATAGACTAGATCATGCAGAAGAAATAATTTCTACACCTGAAAACAGGTCTCTTGAAATAACCCAGTCCAAAAAAGAAAAAATAATGAAGAAAGTCTATGTGGCATAGGGACACCATTAAGTGAACAAATATTTGCATTATTGGAAGTTACAGAAGGAAAAGGGACGGAAAACACATTAAAATCCTATTTAATGAAATACTGGTTGAAAATGTCCCAAGTCTTGTGAAAGATATGGACAGACAGAGACAGGAAGCTCAAAGATCCCCAAATAGTTTCAACCCAAAAAACCTCTCTCAAGTACATTATAGTCTAAACGTCAAAAGTCAAAGACAAAAAGAGAATTCTAAAAACAGCAAAAGAAAAGCATAAAGTCACATATGAGTGAACTTCCATCAGATTAACAGTGTATTTCTCAAGAGAAACTTTACAGGTTAGGAGAGAATGGGATTCAAAGTGCTAAAAGGAAAAAAAAATTCCTATCAACAATACACAGCCAACAAAGTTATTCTTTTTCCCAGACAAGCAAAAACTGAGGGAACTCATCACCATCAGACAAGTGCAAGAAGAAATGTTTAAGAGTCCTACATCTAGAAGCAAAAAGATATTTACCAGAATGAAAACACATGAAAGTTAAAACTCACTATTAAAGCAGATACACAAATGGGAAAGAGAAAGGAATCAAATGCTATCACTATAAAAATCATCAAACTGCAAACTGTGAAGATAAACAATAAGAGAGGAAAAAAGGAACAAATGATATATTAAAAACCAGAGAATAATTACCAAAATGAAAGGAGTAAGTCCTCACTTATGAATAACAACCTTGAATGTAAATAGTTTAAATTCCTCAATTAAAAAATATAGACTGAAAATACATTTCTCTCCAAGGTCAACCCCTGTAGACCCACACTTAGTAGGGGGCATTTTTCTGTCTCAAGTGCCTGCTCTACTGATGCCACCGCAAACAAACAGCAAAATGGCAATAACAAGTTCTTACTTATCAGTAATAACATTGAATGTAAATGGTCTAAGCTCTCCAATTAGTGGCTAAATGGATTTTTTTTAAAAACTCAACTATATGCTGCCTATAAGAAATTAACTTCACCTGTAAAGACACATAGACTGAATGTGAAGAGATGGAAAAAGATAATTTAAGCAAACAAAAGCCAAAATCAAGCAGAACTAGCTATACTTATAGAAAACAAGCTAGATATTAAGTAAGAAAAAGGTGATTACATAATGATAAAAAGAACAATAAGAGGATACAACAATTGTAAATATATATGTAACCAAACACACCCAGATACATGAAGCAAATATTGTTAGAGATAACAAGAGAGATAAATTCCATTATAATAATAGCTGAGGACTTCAACACCTCATACTCAGTATTGCACAGATCCTGTAGACAGAAAATCAACAAAGAAGTCTTGGACATAAACTATTACTATGGAACAATTTGACCTAATAAACATTTACAGAATATTTCATTCAACTACTGCAGAATACATGCTCTTCTCATCAGCACATGGAATATTCTCCACGATAAACCATACATTAGACCACAAAACAAGTCTCAACAAATTTTTTAAAATAGAAATCATACCAAGTATCTTTTTAGACCACAGTGGACTAAAATTAGAAATCAATCACAAGAGAAACTTTGAAAATTCTACAAATACATGGAAATTAAACAACATGCACCTGAATGACAAATGGAGTCAAGGAAGAAATTAAGAAAATCCGCCGGGCGCGGTGGCTCACGCCTGTAATCCCAGCACTTTGGGAGGCCGAGGCGGGCGGATCACAAGGTCAAGAGATCGAGACCATCCTGGCTAACACAGTGAAACCCCGTCTCTACTAAAAATACAAAAAATTAGCCGGGCGAGATGGCGGGCGCCTGTAGTCCCAGCTACTCGGGAGGCTGAGGCAGGAGAATGGCGTGAACCCCGGGGGGCGGAGACTGCAGTGAGCCGAGATCGCGCCACTGCACTCCAGCCGGGGCGACAGCGAGACTCTGTCTCAAAAAAAAAAAAAAAAAAAAAAAAAAAAAAAAAAAAAAAAAGAAAATCCAAAAAATTCTTGAAACAAATGAAAATGGAGGCACAAACATATTAAAACCCACGAAATACAGCAAAAGCAGTACTAAGAGAAAAGTTTATAGCAATAATGCCTACATCAAAAAGACAAAAAGATTTTTGGTTTCAAAATGGTGCCATAGGCCAGGTGCAGTGGCTCACGCCTGTAATCCCAACACCTTGGGCGGCACAGGTGGGTGGATCACCTGAGGTCAGGAGTTCGATACCATGCTGGCCAAAATGCTGAAACCCTGTCTCTACTAAAAATACAAAAGTTAGCCAGGCGTGATGGCATGTACCTGTAATCCCAGCTACTTGGGAGGCTGAGGCAGGAGAATTGCTTGAACCCAGGAGGTGGAGGTTGCAGTGAGCCGAGATCATGCCATTGCACTCCAGCCTGGGCAACAGAGCAAGACTCTGTCTCAAAAAAAAAGAAAAAAAATGGTGGCATAGAAGCAAGCTGGTGGCACTGTTCCCTCAGAACCCCAAGATATACAAAAACAAAAACAAATATACAGCACCAAGATTATCACCAGCAACACTTCAGAACTCAAATATAAAGATGAGACAGTTCCTGGAGCCAGAGAGAAGTGAAAAAACTCTAAGCAGAGAGTAAGAAAATCAGACTTCCATAGCCACAATGCCCCTCCCCACAACATTCCCAGCACCACAAGTGCAGGAAATCTCCCCAGACTCATGGTTTCTACAATGGAAAAAGTAAGATCAAGGTGAACAACCAACTTCCCCAACATCTTAAGTTCCCTGCTAAGAGGCCAGTTCCTGCCTCAACCCACAGAAAGCATCTACTTTGAGTGCCTGAAGGGAAAAATATATCTGAAGACAGCCAGAGACAAACAGGGGAGACAGCTCTTTAACTTGACCGAAGGAAATGCCAAATCAGAATGGCATCTGTTCAGCAGGACCACACTGTAGGAGGTATGTTCCATGTATCTCCTGGGCATGCACCTTAGCTAGCCTCCCACACTGCCAGAATATCCCCTTTGGGACATTTCCCATTTGGGATAGGCAATGCTCCAATCATTTACTACAGCTGAGGCAAACACAGGCTTGAGGCATCCTCAATCTATGTATCAGTACTATTCTACCATAATAAAGCGTGAAATCCTGTCATTCACAGCAACATGGATGAGTCTTGAGGACGTTATGTAAAGTGAAATAAGCCAGGCACAGAAAGATAAATATCACATATTCTCACTCATATGTAAAAGCTAAAAAAGTTGAGTGCATAGATGCAGAGAATGGAATTGTAGTTATTAGAGGCTGGGAAGGGTGAGGGCAGGGCATAGGAAAAGGTTGGTTAATGGATAGAGAATTACAGCTGGATAGAAGGAATAAGTTTTAGCGTTCTAAAGCACTATGGGGTGATTCTAGTTAACAACAATTTATTGTACATTTTCAAATAGCTAGAAGAGAAGATTTTGAATCTTTCCAACAAAAATAAATGATAAAATATTTGAGGTGATGGATATACTAATTACCTTGATTTATTCATTATCCATTGTATACATGCATCAAAATATCACTCTGTATCCCAAAAATATGTACAGTTGTTATGAGCCAAATAAAAATGAGAGAAAAAGGTGTAACTAAGCAGGAATGTAGCAGAAATCAAAGATGGATGTTCAGCTTTGCAGTCTGCGCTCACTTCCCCTCCTTCCCTACCATAGGAACACGTGTCAAAATCAGGGTAATTAGCATTATCCATCGCCTCAAACATTTACCATTTCTTTGTGTTGGAAACATTCAAAATCCTCTCTTCTAGCTATTTGAAGATATACAATAAAGTATTGTTAACTATAGCCACCCTACAGTGTTACAGAATACTAAAACCTATTCCTCCTATCCAGCTATAATATTGTAGCCATTAACCAACACACCTTTCTCAGCTCCTAATAAGGACACACCCCTCCACTCCTTCACCATCTGACCCCCAGGAGCATGCCTCTTGCTGGAGATCTGCTTGCTGTATACGTTCAGAAGTGGGAAAAGCTCAAAGCAGTCCCAGAAATCCAGTGGATCTACATCATTGGAGCCGAGTATGAGATGGGAGCTCAGGGGAAAAAAATTAAGAAAGGCTATACTCATTGGGTTGGAGAAAGTTCTGGAGTGGGGAAGGAATGTGGGGAGAGGCTGTCTCGTGTGGGAGATATAAAGAGAGTTACAAAGTGGGAGAGAACTTCACAGGTGGCTGAAGAATGTTAATCCCTTTTGGTGTTTCCTTGAAAGAGTGCAATGAAGATAATGAGCTTTCCACTAGTTTTTGGTTGTCTGACTGCTGATCTTCGGCCATAGCTCCCTACTAAGGTTGGGCCACATGATATAGGCTGATAGCTGATGGCTCTCCACCAAATAGCTATTCTTACTTAGTTCTTACTGTACAGAATAAAGACCCATTTCTCAGACCAACTTCACTTAAATGAGGTCCAGGGACTAAGTTACTAAGTTCTGGCCAATGGAGACATAAGAAGTGTTGTATCATTCCTGGAAAGCAGCACACAGGGTGTCCTTCCACTGTCCCTCCTTCCTGATGACTAGAGTGAAGCTGGAGCCCCAGCAGCTAGCTTGGCCTAGAAGATGGCATTGAGGACTAAAGCTATTGCTAGGATACTGAAGCAGAAGGTTGAAAACTGAGGTCGCCAGGTGCTTCTTTCCAGTGAGAAGGGAATAAATGCCTCTCCTCTCTAAGCCACTGATATTATGGGGTGTTTCAGTATATTGAGCTGAGACTAATGATAATTGATGCAGGCTATAAAGCACCTAGCATGATATAAATTACACAAAGCACTTTCTTCATCCTCTGCCATTCTGCCACGTGATTTCAGTACTTGGCATTTGCATTTGTGTATAAGGCTATGTTTGTGCCAATTAGTAGTTATCCTGGGTTAATAAGGAAATGGTAAAGGCAGAGTTAATACATAAATAATGTGTTCATACAAAGTGAAGGCCAAACTATGTCATGGCATAGGTACAAATAAAGTATCTGCAGTATTAAAATAAAACACATGGTACAATAACTTCTATACCCTTAGGGAAAATAAACTTTAAACATGCCAAACTCAAAAGATAATAAACTTTAAACATGCCAAACTCAAAAGAACTTGCATCATGAGCAGTTAGTACCACACATTCTTATTAATGGATGTATTAGTCCATTAATGGATAGTATATAGTCCATGCCATAAAGAAATACCCAGCTGGGCACGTTGTCTCACGCCTGTAATCCCAGCACTTTAGGAGGCCGAGGAGGGTGGATCACCTGAGGTCAGGAGTTCACGACCAGCCTGGCCAACATGGTGAAACCCCATCTTTACTAAAAATACAAAAAATTAGCCAGGCATGGTGGTGCATGCCTGTAATCCCAGCTACTCAGGAGGCTGAAACAGGAGAATCGCTTGAACCCGGGAGGTGGAGGTTGCAGTGAGCTGAGATTGTGCCATTGCACTCCAGCCTAGGCAACAAGAGCGAAACTCCATCTCAAAAAAAAAAAAAGAAAGAAAGAAAGAAAGAAATATCCGAGACTGGGTAATTTATAACAGAAATAAATTTAATTGACTCACAGTTCTGCATTGCTGGGGAGAGCTCAGGAAACTTACAATCATGGCAGAAGGGGAAGCAGGCATGTCTTACATGGTAGCAGGCAAGAGTGAGAGCATGTGAAGAAGGAACTGTCAAACACTTATAAAACAATCAGATCTCATGAGAACTCACTATCATGAGAACAGCATGGGGAAAACCGCTCCCATGATCCAATCACCTCCCTCCCTCAACACATGGGGATTACAATTCAAGATGACATTTGGGTAGGGACACAGAGCCAAACCATATCAATGGTGATTTTAGTAAAATAATCTATCACATTGAATTAATATCCCTAATTTTTTAAATTCTATTTTATCCTTTGTTTTGATTTCTAAACTGATATGGATTTCATAACATTAAGAAATATAAGATTAAGAAATTCCTATGTAGTTTTAAGTTTGTACATTGTAAATATAATGAAATTATTTTAACTCAATACAGGTAGGGGAATTCGTGAAAAACATTTTTCTTGCAAAAAGGATTTCTATTATACTTATGTTTGCCTGCCAAATTAAAATGTAATAGTATCTGGAAAGGTCTACTTTTTCTCAGTCTAGAATTTAGGAGTAAATTTACAGCATGGGTCCTAAAACAGAAGATTTGTATAACCTAGGCATCGAGGTCTTCAATCATGGTTTTGAAACAGACATAGAAACGAGTACAAAAGCTTTCACCCAAATGTTCATAGCAGCCTTGATCAGAATAGCCAAAAGTGGAAACAATCTAAATGCTCATTAAATGCTGAATGGACAAGCAAAATGTGGTATATCCATACAATGAAATATTCCTCATCCATAAAAAGGAATTATGATGGTTAATTTTATGTATCAGTTTGGCTGGGCAATCATGCCCAGATATTTGGTCAAATATTTAAATGGGTAGACTTTGCATAAAGCAGAGTGCCCTCCATAATGTGGGTAAGCTTCATCCAATCAGTTGAAGGCATAAGCAGCACAAGACAATGAGCTTCCCTGAACCAAGGAAAATCTGCCAGCCTTCATACTTTTACTACAACATCAGCTCTACCTGGGGCTCCAGTCTGTCAGCCCATCCTGCTAGTCTCCATAATTGTGTGAGCCAATTCTTTAAAATAAATCTTTCTATATAGATAGATGATTGATAGATCGATGTAGATATTTATATTAGATACTTATATCTATATATACCTGTCTGTATACACACACACACACACACACACACACACCTCCTATTGCTTCTGTTTTCCTGGAGAACACTGACCAATACAGGAATGAAGTACTGATCCATGGTACAACATGGGATGAAACTTGAAAATACTAAGTATACTCATACTAAGTAAAAGAAGTGATATGGTTTGGCTGTGTCACCACCCAAATGCCATCTTGAATTGTAGCTCCTATAATTCCTATATGTTGTGGGAAGGGCCCATTTGGAGATAACTGAATCATGGGGGTGGTGTCCCCCCACTTTTCTCGTGATAGTGAATAAGTTTTACGAGATCTGATGGCTGTCATTCTCTCTTGCCACTGCCATGTAAGAAGTGCCTTTAACCTTCTGCCATGATTATGAGGCCTTCCCAGCCATGTGTAACTGTAAGTCCATTAAACCTCTTTCTTTTGGAAATTGCCCAGTCTCAGGTATGTCTTTATCAGCAGCAGGAAAACAGACTAATACAAAAAGCCAGAGACAAAGGCCACATATTATATGATTCCATTTATATACAATTTACAGAATGGACAAATTTATAAAGACAGAAAGATTACTGGTTACCAGAAGTTGAAGAAAGGGTAAATGAAGAATGACTGTGGATGGGTGTGGGATTTTGGGGGAGGATGTGGGAGGAGTGATGCAAAGTCCTGGAATTAGATAGTGGTGATGTTTGTACAACCTTGTCAATATACTAAAAACCATTCAATTATACACTTTAAAAAATAAACTTTATGGCATGTAAATATTTCTCATTTTTAAAAAAACCATAGAAATGTAATTCAAGTTATTATTTTATATTGTCCCTCTAAGAGTGTTAAAATTGTTAATTTAAAAAGTGTAGTGGTTTGAGTAGTGCCTTCCCAAAAGCTGCGTCCACCCAGAACCTCGGAATGTGACCTTATTTAGATAAGGGCCTTTGCAGGTAATGATTAAGATAAGAGTCTCATAAGGAGATCATTTTGAATTAGGATGGGCCCTAATGCCAACAATGGATGTCCTTATAAGAGAGAGAAGAGACACACAGGGGGAGGTCACGTTAAGGGGAGGCAGAGATGGGAATTATGCAGCTATAAACCAAGGACTGTTAGCGGGATTGAGTATTAAGCCACTCAGTTTGTGGTAATTGGGTAGCCCTAAGAAATTAATACAGCAAAGCTATTTTTGCTAATGTCCAGAAATATTACTTTATGAATAGTGAAATTAATACAGGGACAAGCTTAGGCAATGTACAATGGTGGATAGCTGATATCAGTAATCTGTCTTGGAAATTGATTTCAGAAGTCTGATATTTTGGATTTGTATCAAATACAAAATAAAAATATATTCTATATTTGCTATCTCATAAATGCATGAAGTTGACATTTATTGTGTTAACAAGTTAGAGAGATCTCTATTCTCCACTGGAAGGAAGACTTAACATTCCTTTGAAATGTGTAGGGGCCTGAGTAATTCTTGAGTCAGTCAAACCAAGTCTCTCCCATACCTTTCCTATATCTTATCTGTAAAAGTATGTGGATCTGTCTATGCAAAATAAAGCAACCAAGTAAATACGCAAGCCAACTTTATTTACTTTCCTAACCCTAACTCTCTTCTTTTCATCCAAGTATCCCAGAAGGGTATTGCACTCTTTGTTTTCATTTCTCTTTCATCCCTGAAATTTGGCTTGTTCTCAAAACCCTCACCCACTACCACCATGATCTGTACATGCTTGACTCACAGATTTTCCAAAGCCAAGTATAGTGGATACTCCTTCAGTCATTATCTCACTGCTGTACTTGGTACAGTTGACCACAGCCTCATTCTGCTCTCTCCCTATCTCTCTCTCTGTTTCTTCTCAGTCTCTTTCCTGACAATTTTATCCTCCAATGGCTCCCCAGGACCCAGAGGATAAGTCCAAACATCTTAGCGTGACACATAAGGCTCCATGTGATCCAGCCCCTGTCCACTGCTCAGCTTCTTCCACTCCCTAACTCCCAGACATTGTCAAGGTGTCATCAGCAGCCAACCAGACCTCCTATTCACCTATTATTGCATTGACTGCCACTCATCCTCATCCTCTGCTCCAACCAACTGTTGTTTGATCAGAAGCAATGTTGTACCACATACCATGACAGCACTAGGAGGTGATCTATGTTTATAAAGTCTTGGCAAAGACAGGAGACTGATTTTTCAGTCTGAGTTCATGAAACACTGTACAGCTCTGAGTTTTGCCATATCCGTGTCTACATGCAACCGCCTCCCTATGGGTAAGAGAAATTCTTCAAAAGTGTTAGATCAGGTCTGCAAATTCTCCTTATTGTTCTCTAAAGCCCCAAATTTTGTTTCCTTTTCAAAGCTGTGCATCACACATTGGCTATAATGGTGAGGTCCCTTTTCCTATTTTGTTCAATGACATTCTCCCACTATTAGCTGTCTTACCACTGGTTTCCATTTCTTTAACTTTTCTTTTCTAGCTTCTTTGGAAATGTCCAAAGGCCCTTTATTCTCTCTAACAAAGTAGTACTCCTATATCCTTATAAGCAAGGATGTCAGAGGGGATGAGTGCCTCTGGCCTGGGGATGAACACCTGCACATCCTACAATCAGGAGCAGCTGGTGCAATGTCTCAGCCACATTAACTTTAGGATAATCTTCATGGTCCTTTGGATACAGGAAACAAACTCCCCACTACCATCACCCCAAATGGTTAGAGCAGATGGTATTTGCAGCTAACTGCATTTCTTCAGGTTTAAAATTTGTTTTTGTTCATGCAGTGCCATCTTTAAGGGATTCTTCTCTCCCCTCCTTTTTTCTGAGATGATAACTGGGTGGAGGAAAGTCCTTGTGATTTTAGAAGAAGTGATTCTGGCCCTCATGCTGCCCCTGAATCTCTCCTGTATCTATTATTTGACTCGTGAAATTTGTCAGGGTCTCTCACCAGAGTCAAGGCCACATCACTGGTCTCAGCTAATTCAAGGCTTGGCTGTAGCTGCTATTGGGCCACAGCCTAGGTGATTACCCCAGGGCCTCTGATGGCGGGTCACTTTGTCCCTCAGTTGAAAGGAACACCCCCATCTGCTCCTGTAATAAGCTCTCCAGCTTATGTTTCAGCTGTCATCCATATCCCTCACTAGTGAAAATGGAACTCCAGGCTCCAGGGAATTGGGGTGCAATCTAGGACCCCAAGATTCATCATCTTTTGCAGCCCCTTCCAGGAGGGTTAGAGCAGCTGATGCTATTCCACCCTACCCCAAATCCCTGCTAAAGGTCATCTCAAGTTGTAAAGGGACTGTTGAGGGGACTTACCTCTGATATTTCCTCCCCACCCATGGCACCACCTCAGATGCTTTCCCTTGCTTCCCCCCTTCCTTGTATTCAGATATGTGCCCTTCTCTGGGGGGTGCCCATTCTCCCCTTCTCCAAGGAAGTACACTTCAACTTGGCAGTCTAGCCCCAATGGCAGAAGGGCTTCAGCAGGGAAAAGAAAACTACTCAGAAGGGAGACTACAGTGGAAAATATTTTCTAAAACATGGTCCCCACTACGCATGTTCAAGGGGTGGCTTAATTCCAGATTCTTTTTCCCTGCTTGTCTGTTTCCAGATTCAGAAACCTTCCAAAAAGCAGTTTCAGAGCATTGTCTGCAAAGAGCCAGGATGTTACTGTCCACCGTGCTTGCGATTTGCACACCTGCTGAGGATGATATGTGCATATTAAGTTACATATTATTGCCAGTGGCACACATGCATGACACGTAAATCTTTTGATTAAATTCTTCTAAGTTCCCATTTCTTTTTGCTCTGCCTTCGTTAGAAGTTGAACACCTTGAATACAGGAACTGTCTCCCCAGTTCTGGTGACCTTCTCCACTGGACTTGGTAATGATGTATCCTACAGAGCATAACATAAATACTCTTGCCTGCCTGACTCTTTTCAGCAAACAGTTGTGCCTATTTTCTCATTTCTTCCTAAGCAAATTCCAATGTGATTAATCCCTCTATCATCACTAATAGCAGTCACCAACACTTTGGAGAAATGTATTTCTTTTCTGGACTTAAAACATCACCACCTTTTGGCCAGGTGCAGTGGCTCATACTTGTAATCCCAGCACTTCAGGAGGCTGAGGCAGGCAGATAACTTGAGGTCAGAAGTTGGGGACCAGTCTGGCCAACATGGTGAAACCCCATCTCTACTAAAAATACAAAATAATTAGCCTGGTGTGGTAGCACACACCTGTAATCCCAACTACTTGGGAGGCTGAAACAGGAGAATCACTTGAACCCAGGCAGAGTTTGCAGTGAGTGAGTCAAGATCATGCCACTGCACTCTAGCCTGGACAACAGAGTGAGACTCAGTCTCGAAAAAATTTTTTATAAGGCCAGGCGCAGTGGCTCACGCCTGTAATCCCAACACTTTGGGAGGCCAAGGCAGGCAGATCACCTGAGATCAGGAGTTCGAGACCAACCTGACCAACATGAAGAAACCCGATCTCTACTAAAAATACAAAATTAGCCAGGCGTGGTGGTGCATGCCTTAATCCTGGCTACTCAGGAGGGTGAGGCAGGAGAATTGCTTGAACACAGGAAGAGGAGGTTGTAGTAAGCCAAGATCACGCCATTGCACTCTATCCCTGGGCAACAAGAGCGAAACTCCTCCTCAAAAAAATTTTAAAAAAGAAAACATCACCACTTTTTGACTGACTTTTCACCTAGCAATGATGGCTTCACTTCAGATATTGAAGAGACAGTAAATGGATGTGTACTCTGATTTGTGTCATTTTTGCATTTTTCCCATAACTCTAGAAAATCAGAGGAAGCTTTCATCTTTCTTCTTCTGGCGTGTCCTGATAAAGCTGTCATTCTTTTGCATAAAACATTGACAGTAACCAGCAAAAAGCAATAACAAAATGGAGCCAAGCACTTGCCTTCAGTTCATTGGTGTCAGCCAGTTTGGCTTTGAGCTCGGTGTGCAAGTCTCGACACATGTTCAGCTCTTTCTGCAGCCTCTCCACCTTCTTCTGCAAGTTCCTAATGGTAAGATGCGCGTTGTCCCTCTCAACCACCAAGGCCGTGCGTGCCTGCTTCTCCTCCTCCAGCTGGGCTATTTTCTGCCGGAGGAGGCTCATGTGTAGTTCTTTGCTCTCCAGTCTCTCTTTCTGTGTTTTTAGCTGGTTTGATGCAAACAGGGATTTTTTTTTTAATAATTGAACAATAGTAAATATAAATGAGTTACCCAGATAATGTTGATCTCTATCTACACCTCAACAAGAGTAATTTGTAAACCATCAAAAAAGTCATGGGATTCCTTTTCCTGATTGCATTTTTTATTCATACCCTTTCCAAGAATTAATTGCGTACCTAAAATCTGAGACAAAAGAGCCCCAGAAAATGTGCAGAGGAGTCAGCTTCCCACATCTGATGCCCTCTGACATTATGTGCATCATCATAAAAATGTAAAATTACTTTTAAAAAACTCCTCAGATGAGTTTATCAAGAGCAGAATATAAGAAGACAGAGAGACAAAATCCTGTCCAACATCTAATGGCCACAATATCTGCACTGGCATTTTCTGAAATAAGATACAATGCAAGTGAGTACTGTAAACCTAGACTGGCTCATTTCAATCCCTTAGAACTGGAATAGGTGGCCCCCAACATGAGAGTGGATATATATCAACTTTTTTTTTTTTTGAGACAGGGTCTCATTCTATCGTGCAGGCTGGGGTGTAATGGCAGGATCACAGCTCACTGCAGCCTCTCCCTCTCAGGCTCAAGCAATCCTTCCACCTCTCAGCCTCCCAAGTAGCTGGGACTACAGGTGCATGCCACCACACCCAGTTGATTTTTGTATTTTTTTGTAAAGACAGGGTTTCACCGTGTTGCCTAGGCTGGCCTTGAACTCCTGGGTTCAAGAGGTCCACCTGCCTCAGCCTCCAAAAGTGCTGGGATTACAGGTGTAAGCCACCACACCTGGCTGAGAGTTGATATATTTTTAAAGTAAGATATACCAAGGAGATTTTTAAGTAAGCTTTGCTTTAAAGCTTTGCTTATACATATAAAATCTTAGAAATAAAAGGGACTGTAAGAATGTTTCTTGGTCTTTGTTATATGCCTGGCCTATAAGGTCCACAAACTAAGCAGGGGATAGGTCCTCAAACATCATTTATCATTGGTAACCAAACTTAAAAAAGGAAATCAGAGTGATATTTAAGTAAGTGACCATGGACTCTAGAGGGGGAAGAATCTTCCTGGGCTCCACATGTCACAATTAGTAGATGGAATATTAAGTACAGAAACCTCTGTCATCTGCTATAAACATCAGAATCAGAATCATATATTATGAAGTGTTCCAGCTGAAGACCATCAAAATTCCCTTAATTATCTACTCTGCACTTGTAAAGTGGTAACAGGTGGAAAGACTTATTGAAATGCTGCTTTGAGTATCCTGCCTAACAGTGACGGCTGTGTCCATACCCAGATCATTTTTGAACAAGGCCTTTTTAATATTTCTCTAATCAAATTCCCTTTCTTAAGCTTCTTCATGTCAAATTCCACTCCAGGCCAGGCATGGTGGCTCATGCCTGCAATTCCAGCACCTTGGGAGGCCAAGGAAGGCGGATGACCTGAGATCAGGAGTTTGAGACCAGCCTGGCCAACATGATGAAACCCAGTCTCTACTAAAAATACAAAAATTAGCCAGGCATGGTTGCAGGTGCCTGTAATCCCAGATACTCAGGAGGCTGAGGCAGGAGAATCACCTGAACCCGGGAGGCAGTGGTTGCAGTGAGCCGAGATCGCGCCATTGCACTCCAGCATGGGCGACAAGAGTGAAACTCTGTCTCAAAAAAAAAAGAAAAGAAAAAAAAATTCCACTCCATTGCAATTTTACACTGGTAAATTCTATAAACTGTTAAGTTTAATAATTATATAATTATTAAGAAGTAATGGTGTTGGATATTGAGAAAAAGAATCAATTATCTGAGTAGAACTTTGGAAAGAATGGTAGCTGAATTTTTATGCCTCTAATGGTAATAGGGTTTGTATGCTATCTTTTATAAAATATTTCTCAAGATATGGTAGTGGAGAAGAAGCCAAACATGAATACAGCATCTTTTGTGAGCCAAGGGTTTGAAAATATTATTTATTAAAAACTAACAAATCCTTGGGGTATATAGCATCCCCATCTTAAATATGAGGAAACAGAGACAGAGAGGTATGTAATTTGTTCAGGGTCACACAGCTTGATGGAACCAAATTGGGAGCCCAGATGTGACTCATTATACAGCATCTACACTGGAATTGTATCATAGCATTTTTCTCCTAAGAACTATTATAAGAATACATCCGTGTTTTCCTATTTCTTTCCCCAATACCAATAATTATGTAACTAATAATTATATTTTATCCCTTTCATCCATTCATTCATTGATTTAGTCTAAACTGTTTCTAACTCTTCCTTTGAGTGAAGAAAAGTAAGCCCTTCTCTCTCTACTAGAATTTCTAGTGCAGCTGAGCTTATAAATGCAGAGGCTGCTAAATGTCCCCCCAGTTCTCCTCTTCTCCCAAAGTAATAGAAACTGTGAATTTTTTTCTAGCTAGGTAAATGGCTACCCACAGTAAAGGCTACATTTGCAAGCCTCCCTTGCAGCTAGGTTTGACCACCAAAACATATTCTGGCCATGGGATATAAACAAAAGTTCATGTAGCAAATTCTGAGTGCCTTTTTCAAAAGATGCCTCTGCTTGTTCTTTTGCAGCCCTATTCCTCACTCCTTTCTTCTCTTCTATCTTGAACACAGATATAATGGTTCTGGGCACCATCTGGAACCATGAGAATAAGGATCACCCTAGGGATGGGAAGTGAATCAGCTGAAATGAGCCTGGTTCCTTGAAGACTTTACAGAGGAGAGTTGCCACACCAGCCCCAAACTTCCTGTCTCCAGGAATTTGTGTGAGAAAAAAACAAACAAACAAACAACAACAACAAAAAACTTCTACTTGCTTAAGTCACTGTCCTTGTGGGTACCCATTACACACAGTGAAACACGACCTTAGGTGACAGATACACTTACCAACTCTTCAGATTTGAAATTGAGCCTCCAATTCTAAATACATATTTTTATAAGATGCTTCCTAGCTACACTGGTAAATATGGTGGCAGTACATTATTTTTCAATGTTTCAGTTTTTCAGAAATTTCTTCTCTCAATACTAGCAAGTTTCAATATCCCCTACCTTTCTCTGCAAATTGTGGGCAATGGTCTTGTTCTCAATGACTGCATTGCTCTCAAGACGAACCAGCTGCTCTGTTCGAGCTAAAACCACATCCAGCCGCATGTCAAAGCCAAGTTCGGCAGCCATCTGGTCCAACTTCATTTTCTGAGAAAGCTGATCCAGAAATTTAAGATACTAAACCCAAGAACAGGAACGAAAATGGGACATGAAAGTCAAAGTTAATGGGTGATCTCACAGAATCTCTTCCTCTTTCTCCCAAGCTTACAGGTCATTCTCCTTTGCCGAGAGCATGGAGCAGAGCATGCACTCTGACCCACATGTGGTAATAAATTCCTGAACCACCCTGCCAGTTCCCTGCCTACCCCTTGTCTGAATGCTCTTGACTCTCCTAGCCCTTGATGTTGATGTTCAATCGAATATTATATACTTTTGTGGGGTTTTTTTTTTTTTTTTTTGAGACGGAATCTCGCTCTGTTGCCCAGGCTCGAGTGCAGTGGCGCAATCTCGGCTCACTGCAAGCTCCGCCTCCCACGTTCACGCCATTCTCCTGCCTCAGCCTCTCCGAGCAGCTGGGACTACAGCCGCCCGCCACCACGCCCGGCTAATTTTTTTTGTATTTTTAGTAGAGAGACGGGGTTTCACCGTGGTCTCGATCTCCTGACCTCGTGATCCGCCCGCCTCAGCCTCCCAAAGTGCTAGGATTACAAGCGTGAGCCACCACGCCCGGCTATATACTTTTCTTAACTCTGCCAAACAACACATTTGGCTATGTTTGATGACATCTTCATCTCTCTGCTTTGACAACCTGCTGATGCAACCACGCCCCTCTCAGGCTAATCTAACCCCTGGGATCCACCCATTGATATGGTTTGGCTGTGTCACCACTCATATCTCATCCTGAATTGTAGCTCCCATAATTCCCACATGTTGTGGGAGGGACCTAGTGGAAGATAATTGAATCATGGGGGCAGTTTTCCACATACTGTTCTCATGGTAGTGAATAAGTCTCACGACAGCTGATGGTTTTATAAGGGGAAAACCCCTTTTGCTTGGCTCTCATTCTCTCTCTTTGCCTGCCACCAGGTAAGACATCCCCTACTCTTCCACCATGATTGTGAGGCCTCCCAAGCCACGTGGAACTGTGAGTCCATTAAACCTCTTTTTCTTTATAAATTACCCAGCCTCAGGTACGTCTTATTTATTTATTTATTTATTTATTTATTTATTTATTTATTTATTTATTTATTT
>NW_026652304.1:2066174-2069048 GCF_009828535.3 Hylobates moloch
TTTATTTATTTATTTATTTATTTATTTATTTATTTATTTATTTATTTTGAGACAGAGTCTTCCTATGTCATGCAGGCTGGAGTACCGTGGCTTGATCTCAGCTCACTGCAGCCTCTGCCTCCCAGGTTCCAGCAATTCTCCTGCCTCAGCCTCCCAGGTAGCTGGGATTACAGGCACACACCACCATGCCTGGCTAATTTTTTTTGTATTTTTAGTAGAGATGGGGTTTCACCATGTTGGCCAGGCTGGTCTCAAACTCCTGACCTCAGGTGATCCACCCATCTTGGCCTCCCAAAGTGCTAGGATTACAGGCGTGAGCCACCATGCCCAGCCTATGTCTTTATCAGCAGTGTGAAAATGGACTAACACACCCACCCATGCACCTTCCTTGGGAATTTTTCCCACCTAACTGGCCCCTGGCCTCAAAGGTGGTCACTGGCAACTTAGCCAGTTGCCACTTTACTCTTCTTAGGCTCTACAGAGCACTCCAAACTCAAAGCTCACCATACAAACAAAATTTCGAACAACATTTTGGGGTCTTTTTTATTAATTAAGATATTTTAGAAAATGTCTTTAAAATTGTTTAATGCAGGGCCAGGTGCGGTGGCTCATGCCTGTAATCCCAGCACTTTGGGAAGCCAAGGAGGGCGGATCACGAGGTCAGGAGATCGAGACCATCCTGGCTAACACAGTGAAACCCCGTCTCTACTAAAAATACAAAAAAATTAGCCGGGCGTGGTGGCGGGCGCCTGTAGTCCCAGCTACTTGGGAGGCTGAGGCGGGAGAATGGTGTGAACCCAGGAGGCAGAGCTTACAGTGAGCCGAGATTGCGCCACTGCACTCCAGGCTGGGCAACAGAGCAAGACTCCATCTCAAAAAAAAAAAAAAATTGTTTAATGCATCCAAGTTAAATGAACACCTCCTCCCTAAAGCAGAGCTGTATGAAGGAAGTCAAGGTTCATAATTTAGCAGTCTACGGTTAGAAAGCTATTTAAAGGTTTTCCTCTACTTGATTTCTGTGGTTTATCTGGCAAGTCCACACATAGGACAATGCTTACTAAGTGCTTGCTGGATGAATAAATCAATCAATGAGCTTTCTATATCATCATTTTGTGATTTGGGTTTTATCTTTGATATTTTCTTCTGATTGCAATAATTTATCCATCTGGCATTTTCAGGCAATTAAATGTTTAAATAGGTACAATTTCCTGCCAACTGAAGCACACCAGCTTAAAGCCCAGAACTAGCTATGTTTTAATTATCAGGATGAAATTATTTATAAGTGTATATTTTCCAATTTTGGCAAACAGCAGACATATGAATACAATTTTATCTCTTCTTTATAAGTCACAGTCATTGCAAATATCACTTATTGCATTGTGCTACAATACCATAAACTGCTTTTGTCTCTACATCCTCAGGTTATTACTTTTTAATGCTGCATCAGCTATCTGGAATTTTTAATTTTTAACCTGTGTCTATGAAAGTGACCTAACTGCTATTGCTTGTATTTTACATAAAATAGAAAAGTACCTTTTACATGACAGTATGAAACCCTCTTTCTTTCTATTTCTACATATGACCCATCCATTTAGTAGGCCAGGACTACAACAGGCAAAAAGGGATTAAGACAAGACCAAGCCGAGACCCCATAGAGAAAGTTTCTATCTCAAGGATTTTGTCTATATTTCAAAAGATTAAGGTTACTAGAAACTTTTAACTTCATAGAAATGAAGGATTACTGTATATATTGTTCATTTGAATCACAGTTCAGCATAAATAAGAAACTGTGCATTCTACTGTCTGAGTCTGCCTAGATTACCTGCATTTAGCATTTAAACTCTGTGCAACTTTGCTTTTCAATTTACATGGTACTATCCATCCTTACCAGAACGTGCATTTCATATGCAGTTAGCGACGGAAAATTCACCATGGACAGAATTAGCTTACATAATTTGCTTTCATAACTGAGAGTTATTTGGACATAATCCCAATTAAAATTAATGATTCATTTACAGTAAGGGAAGGGAAGAAATACCAATCCACCTGAAATTCTTGCCTTTAATATATTTCTTCTATAATTCAAATAATATTTATTGACTCTCTAGGCCCTGGAGAAACACAGGAAAAAATAATTTTTTCTGGCCTCAAGAAGCTTGGTATATTTGGAGAAGAAAAAATTTAAAAACAATCCAATAACGGTAAAAAGTACCATGAGAGAGGCAGATGCATGTTGCTTGGAGAGCATAAGGAAAGATAGGTAAGTCTCTTAGGGAAGACTGCCAGAGGAAGTGGTATTTGAGCTGAATCTCGAAGAGATTGCTGTTGCCAGGTGAAGGAGGTGAGGAGAACATTCTCTCGCTGAAGATGGCTATGGGGAATGTGGGAGGCAGCCGGAGGACGCCAGAGGAGTGCTGCTACAAATCTGCATGGATATCTTTAGGCTCCGTAATCACCGCAGACCCCACCAGGGTCCTGCCACTCCCAGAAGGCTTCTGAGTTTGCCCCTGCTGGCAGGAAAAATTGCAGGGGAGAGGGAAGATGGAGAGGCCACCCGGCCAGCTCACAGAATGTGAGGCCATGGAAAAAGAAGGAATCTGGGCCGGGCGCGGTGGCTCACGCTTGTAATCCCAGCACTTTAGGAGGCCGAGGCGGGCGGATCACGAGGTCAGAAGATCGAGACCACAGTGAAACCCCGTCTCTACTAAAAATACAAAAAATTAGCCGGGCGTAGTGGCGGGCGCCTGTAGTCCCAGCTACTCGGAGAGGCTGAGGCAGGAGAATGGCGTGAACCCGGGAGGCGGAGCTTGCAGTGAGCCGAGATTGAGCCACTGCACTCCAGCCTGGGCGACAGAGCAAGACTCCGTCTCAAAA
>NW_026652304.1:2069148-2117055 GCF_009828535.3 Hylobates moloch
AAAAAAAAAAAAAAAAAAAAAAAAGAAGGAATCTGTACCTGATCCTGGGGGCCCCAGAGAATCACTGACCAGTTTTAAGATAAAGAAAGATAAGATTAGGCATACCTTTCATTAAGACCTCCCTGGCAGCAATGAAGAGAGTAAATCTGAGGCATAAAGAACAATGCAGGGAGCTAGCTCAGTTAGTAGGTTGTTGCCCTAGTCCGTGTTAATGAGCACAATTCTCAGAGCCAAAGCACAGCTGCTGGATATAGAGATGGGGGAGGCACTGGAGATCTAGTAAGGAGACAGGATTTACAGTGCTTAGGAATTGATTAAAAAGAGGGAAGTGTTGAAGATGGCTTGGGCAAATGGAGGCAGATTACCACCATGACTGAAGCAGGAGAGGGACAAATTTGAGCAGATGTCATTTCAGTTTTGAATGTATTTTGGTGTTCACGGACCATGCAGGTGAAGCTGTCCAGCAGGCAGTTAGATGGCTTCCAATTTACATTACCATACTCAAGTGCAATATTTCATTTTGTTTGGTTGTGATTGTTTTATTGTGTTCGTTTGTTTGTTTTGAGAGGGAGTCTCTGTCACCCAGGCTGGAGTACAATGGCGCAATCTTGGCTCACTGCAACCTCTGCCTCTCAAATTCAAGCGATTCTCCCGCCTCAGCTTCCTGGGTAGCTGGGATTACAGGCACACACCACCACACTTGGCTAATTTTTTGTATTTTTAGTAGAGATGGAGTTTCACCATGTTGGCCAGGCTGTTCTTGAACTTCCGACCTCAAGTGATCCACCCGCCTCAGCCTCCTAAAGTGCTGAGATTATAGGCATGAGCCATCATGTCCGGCCTGTTTTTGTTGTTGTTGTTTTTGAGACACAGTCTCACTCTGTCACCTAGGCTGAAGTGGTGTGATCTCAGCTCACTGCAACCTCCACCTCCCAGGCTCAAGCTATCCTCCCATCTCAGCCTCCCAGGTAGCTGGGACCACAAGTGCGTGCTACCATGCCCAGCTAATTTTTGTGTTTTTTGTAGAGATGGGGTTTCGCCATGTTGCCCAGGCTGGTCTTGAACTCCAGAGATCAAGTGATCCACCTGCCTCAACATCCCAAAGTGCTGGGATTATAGGTGTGAACCACCAAACCCAGCCAATATTTCTTTACAAAATCAAATTTTCCACCATCACACCTTTACAGATATCTAATAGAAAAAGCTCCCTTGACTCTCCCAGACTCCTCAAATCTATCCCCTATTTCCATTCACAAAACCACTACATGGTTCAGATCTTTATTATCTTCTGAACTGGACTAGTTTGAACTGGACTATCTAACTGGACCAGTCAGGGAGCCACTGACTGGGCTCCCTACCTTCCCTCAGCTGTGTCCAACCCTTGGAATGCAAGGACTTTTTTGCTTATCTGTGGTGGCAGATATCTCAAAAATTATGCATGGTTGTTTTTTGTTTGTTGTGTGTGTGTGTGTGTGTGTTTGTTGTTTGTTTGTTTGTTTGTTTGTTTGTTTTAGCTTATCAGCTATCACTACTGTTAGTGTATTTTACTTGTGGCCCAAGACAATTCTTCTTCTTCCAGTGTGGCCCAGGAAAGCCAAAAGGTTGGACACCCCTGCTACCCTCTAAGCCAGTCTGACTTGAGGGAAATCTTTCTTTTACTCAGAAACCTTCTCCGGCTTCCCATTACCTATGCAGTGAAGCCTGAGTCATTAGACTGACCTATCCCGATGATTCCTACACCTGCCTCCAGTGCCATCTCACACCTTTGGTTTCACCAAGTATCATGTCCCAGGCTCCCTGCACCTCATTCATTTCCCGAGCCATCTTTTCACACCTCCATTTCTTCTTTGTTCCTGCTGTTCTTTCTGCTTCAAATTTCTTCCCACCTCTTATGCCTGACAAATTCCTACTCATTCTTTAATGCTCCCCTCTTCTGTGAAGATGGCTCACTTACCGCACAGAAAAATGCATTGCTTCTTTTTCCAGGTTTCTGTCAAATTTTATACCTGTCTCCATCATGGCACTAATTGTACTATTTGCACTAATTGCACTATTGCACTATTGTACTATTGCACTAAGTGCACTAATTGCACTATTGTACTATTATGCCCCGATCTCCCTGTCTCATCTGCTAGACTTGATTTTCCACAGACACCTTTGGCCCATCTTTGCATATCCAACCTCAATGCAGGCATGATGATTCCTCAATGTTTTAAGTACAGAAGAATGAAAAGGAATATGTTACTTGAGTGTAGATGTTTCAACTTTAGAGTATTTTTCATGCCAAATTCTGCATCGAGGCTGTTGAGCCTGCGTGCCTCCCTTTCCCTTCCCACGATCCCTCCTACGGACTCTTTCAGTCCACACTTTTCCTCCCCATGCTGTCCAGCAAAACCTCTCTTTGATGTTGTTTTTCACAGCCACTGCCTCATGCCACTCTTCTCTTTGGTCACCAGACTTCACACTGGTCTACTAGGAGGTTGCTCCCCTTCCTCTCAAGTCTCCCCTCAGCACAAAGCAAACTGGCTTCTGCTCTCCACCACTCCACCAAAACTGCCTCTCAAAGATCACTGACAATCTCCCCCCGTTTGAATCCTCAGTGCGGGCCCCTTCTCTTCCCGTTTAACTCTCCTCTCCCACTGGGTGATCAGTGCCATTGTTTCTGAGACTCTGCATGCCACAATCTCAGCTCCACTGGGACATCACACTATCTTTCTAAAATACTGCAATGTGGCCGGGCGCGGTGGCTCACACCTGTAATCCCAGCACTTTGGGAGGCCGAGGCGGGCAGATCACGAGATCAGGAGATCGAGGCCATCCTGGCTAACACGGTGAAACCCCATCTCTACTAAAAATACAAGAAATTAGCCAGGCGTGGTGGTGGGCGCCTGTAATCCCAGCTACTCGGGAGGCTGAGGCAGGAGAATGGCGTGAACCCAGGAGGTGGAGGTTGCAGTGAGCCGAGATCACGCCACTGCACTCCAGCCTGGGTGACAGAGCGAGACTCCATCTCAAAAAAATAAAAATAATAAAAATAAACATAAAATGAAATAAAATACTGCAATGCTCACACTTACCACACTTCATATTCTACAGAGTAAAGAACACTCCATCTTCATAGTCTAAGCCATTCCAGTCTTTTCTCTTGCCACAGATCCACCAAGAATAAATAACATGTTCCAGCCATGTAGGATTCACCATTTTGCATTCTCTTAATATACTATGCGCTTGCCAGATTTCATGCCTTTGTTCAAACTGTTTCCCCTATAGTATCTGTCTCCTCTCTCCACTATAATCCGACTTATCTTTCAAAAATGAACTTAATTATCTCCTCTCCTATAAAATCTTCCCTTTATCTAGAAGCTCCTACAGCACTTTATTAATTCCATACAACATGTATAAACTTATAGTATAGCAAATTATCTAAGTATCTGCCTCCCTTGTTGAATTATGAGCCCTTTAAGATAAGGAACTGTGTATTATTCATATTTTAGCTTGCCAAACCTTTAGGACCTCATATATGATAGGCATTCAATAAATACTTGTTGAGTTTAATTAAATTAATTTGAATCAAGGAAGCTCCAAACCCACTGTTCCTTGAAATTGACTTAACCAATTAAGTCCAGGACTTAACCAAACTAAATACTGTAAAATTAACCAAACTAAATACTGTAAAATTCAGAATATTTTCAGGTAAAATTTTGTACTACAACAGATGCTTCCACTCATGGTCATGCCCTCAGGTCATTACTTTTTGTTTCTCAAAATTCAAGTTGTCTCGCAAAACACCTCCAGAAACCAGCTCTGCCTCCAGGCGTGTCAGCTGACCCTGAAGAGTCTCCAACATATTCTCTGCTTTCTGGGCCCTCTGGAGAGCTTTCTGGTGAAACCCAGACTCCTTTCCCAACTGTTCAACAAGCTCAGATATTTGGGCTTCAAGCTGGGAGACCATCTGGAAACAAAGAAACAGATCAAGAATAAGCCTTGTTTTGGATGCAAGGAAGTGTTCACATCTACTGCTCTGCCTAAGCAGCATAACTGTTTATGATACCAACTTCCAGATTATTTGTAAAAATCCCATTTAAAATATGTAATTGATAGCTGTATTTGCCTCTGTTTGAAATAGTCTACATTCATTATTGAATTAAATGTTTCGATTGGTATTTTTAATTTTATATAATTCTTTTAACAGGTTAATTGATAAAAATTTATGGATAACCTTTACTTACCCCAAAACTATTGCTAAGAGTTTCAAAGTTTAGTAGGAAAAAGAATTAAGACAAAAAGTACTGTAAAAATCTACAAAGAGTCATTCCCCAGAAAAATTCTTTCACCATTTTGAGTTGACTTAAGATTAGACAGTGAGTTAATCTTGGTAGGTAACATCGAGGTATTACAGGGAATTCATGCACAGATATATGCTTTTTCAAACTTTTTTCAGCTTTCTATTGAAGATTGGTTACCTATGCTCTAAACTCCAGGGATGCTGACTCTACACTACATAGTTATAGAGTAATACCATTTTTGCTTTGGAGAGGTCAACATCTCTTTAATATGGTGACTCTAAATAGGGTCAGTGTCGATGTACAAGAGAGCAGGGAGATCTGAGTACTGTCCCATGTTAAAGTCCCTCCAGGCTCTCCTCAACCCACCTGATTTGCCCAATGCTCCCATCCTTCCCGGGAGTTCCTCTTTTTGTCCTGATCATTCCCTTAAACCAAGAGTGCAAGTTTACCAAGGACCTCAGGGACACTCTCAGAAAACTCAAACTGATTTTACTAAATCCAGTTTCATAAAATGTGGAATTCAATAAAACCACCAAGTCCAGGGTGATAAATTTGTTTTCTTTTGATGGTTTATTTTGGAAGAGAAGAGGGAAAACATAGTATTTACATAACAGTACAGTACCATTCTCACAGAAATGGAAACATCCTGACTGTTTCAGATTTTTACTGTCTAAATTTTTAAAAAGAAAACAATTTCTATTTGCCTATCTATAAACAGCCATGATTAAACACGTAATCTGCCTTTAAACTTTTTGAAAGGCTATTATATGGGAGAACAAAAGGATTTGTTCTGAGTTACCCTCAGAGCCTATATTGAGAACCAATAGGTATAAATCAAAGAAATTCCATATTTATGAAAGGAAAACATTTTCCCCAGTTCCTATAAAGTGAGATATCCCCATAAACTTTCCTTTAACTACAAAAAGTATAAACAAGCAAAAAATAATCCCCTGTGATCCCACCACCCAGAGGTAAAAACTATTAACATTTTTAAATAATTTTTTGTGTGTATTGTTAAAATATAGTTGAAATATTATACATGCAATTTTGTGTCTTTGTTTTTACCTAATCATTCTCATGCCATTTGAAATTCTTAATTAACATTTTAATGGCTGCATTAAGAATTCATCAAGAGAATGCGTCATCATTCACTTAAGCATTCCGTTGTAAGAAAGGTAAAAGTCTTCCCTATGAGGTCTGAGAAAAAAAATTAAAAATAATAAATAATTAAAATAAAGAAGAAAGGGAAAACTTTACAATGATTACAGCCGTATAAAGACACTGTCCAGTAGGGAGTGGATTCCCAGTCACCGAAGATGGCCGGAAATTGGCTAACTACAGGCACATCTCACTTTATTGCACTTACTTTATTGCTCTTTGCAGATAT
The DNA here is from genome assembly GCF_009828535.3 of Hylobates moloch. NCBI lineage: Eukaryota > Metazoa > Chordata > Mammalia > Primates > Hylobatidae > Hylobates > Hylobates moloch. The sequence goes on from NW_026652304.1 coordinate 2,074,822, forward strand.
TTTAGTTTTTTACAAATTGAAGGTTTGTGGCAACCCTGCATTGAGCAAGTCTATCAGCGTCATTTTTCCGACAGCACAAGCTCACTTTGTGTCCCTGTGTCACATTTCGGCAATACTAGCAATATTTCAAACGTTTTCATTACTATGATATCTGTTATGGTGATCTGTGATCAGAGATCTTTGATGTTACTATTGCAGTGTTTGGGGTGCCACAAACCACTCCCATATAAGTCAGTGAACTTAAATGATAAATGTGTACGTTCTGACTTTTCCACTAACTGGCTGACCCCACATCTCTCTTCCTCTCCTTGGGCCTCCCTATTTCCTGAGACACAACAATATTCACATTAAGCCAGTTAATAACCTTACAATGGCCTCTAAGTTTTCAAGTGAAAGGAAGAGTCAGGCTGGGCATAGTGGCTCACGCCTGTAATCCCAGCACTTTGGGAGGCCAAAGTGGGTGGATCACCTGAAGTCAGGAGTTCAAGACCAGCCTGGCCAACATGGCGAAACCCCATCTCTACTGAAAATACAAAAATTAGCTGGATGTAGTGGCTCACGCCTGTAGTCCCAGCTACTTAGAAGGCTGAGGCAGAAGAATCACTTGAACCTGGGAGGCAGAGGTTGTAGTGAACCAACATCACGCCACTGCACTCCAGCCTGGGTGACAGAATGAGACTCCGTCTCAAAAAAAAAAAAAAAAAAGGAAGAGTCACACTTCTCTCATTTTAACTCAAAAGCTAGAAATGACTAAGCTTAGTAAGAAAGGCATGTTGAAATCTGAGATCGGCCAAAAATTGGGCCTCTTACTTCAATTAGCCAAGTTGGAAATAGAAAGGAAGCATTCTTGAAAGAAATTAAAAGTGCTACTCCAGGCCAGGCACAGTGGTTCACACCTGTAATCCCAGCACTTTGGGAGGCCAAGGTGGGTGGATCACCTGAGGTCAGGAGTTCAAGACCAGGCTGACCAATATGGTGAAACCCCATCTCTACTAAAAATACAAAAACTAGCTGGGCATGGTGGCTGGCGCCTGTAGTCCCAGCTACTCAGAAGGCTGAGACAGGAGAATCACTTGAACCTGGGAGGCAGAGGTTGCAGTGAGCCGAGATTGCACAATTGCACTCCAGCCTGGGTGACACAGCAAGACTCCGTCTCAAAAAAAAAAAAAAAAAAAAAAAAAAAAGTGCTACTCCAGTAAACACACTGATACAGTGTGGATATTTGTCCTCTCTAAATCGCATGTTAAAATTTGATCCTCACAGTTGGAGGTGGGCCTAGTAGGAGATGTTTGGTTCATGGGAGCAGATCCTTCATGAATGACTTGGTGTCATTCTCGCAGAATTGAGTGACTGCTCACTCTTAGTGCCCATGAGATCTGGTTGTTGAAAAGAGCCTGGCACCTCCTCCTCTCTCTCCCTTTCTTTCTCTCTGGCCGTGTGATGCCTGCTCCCCTTCATCTTCTGCCATGAGTGAAAGTTTCTTGAGGTTCATTGCCAGAAGTAGATGGCACTGTGCTTCTTGTATAGCCTGCAGAACCAGGAGACAAATAAACCTCTTTTCTTTATAAATTACTCAGTCTCAGGTATTCTTTTATGGCAACAGAAATGGACTAAGACACACACAAATGATGAGGAAAAAAATAGCCTTATTGCTGATACAGAGAAAGTTTGAGTGGTCTGAATAGACATCAAACCAGCCATAACATTCCCTTAAGCCAAAGCCTAATCCAGAGCAAGGCCCTAACTCTCCTTAAATCTATGAAGCCTAAGAGAGATGAGGAAGCTGCAGAAGAAAAGTTTGAAACTAGTAGAGGTTGATTCATAAGATTTAAGGAAAGAAGCCATCTCCATAACATAAAAGTACAAGATAAAGCAGTAAGTGCTGATGTAGAAGCTGAGGCAAGTTATCCACAAGATCTAGCTAAGATCATTGATGAAGGTGGCGACACCAAACAACAGACTTTCAATGTAGGCAAAACAGCCTTCTACGGGAAGAGGCTGCCGTCTAGGACTTTCATAGCTAAAGAGGAGAAGTCAATGCCTGCCTTCAAAGCTTCAAAGAACAGGCTGACTCTCTTGTTAGAGGTTAATGCAGCTGGTGACTTGAAGTTGAGGCCAGTGCTCATTTACCATTCTGAAGACTCTAGGCCCCTTAAGAAATATGCTAAATCTATTCTGACTGTGCTCTAGAAATGGAACAGCAAAGCTGGATGACAGCACATCTGTCCACATCATGTTTTACTGAATATTTCAAGCCCACAGTTGAGACCTATGGCTCAGTAAAAGATTCCTTTCAAAATATTTCTGCTCGTTGACAACATACCTGGTCACCCACGAACTCTGATGGAGATGTACAAAGAGAGGAATGTTGTCTTCATGCCTACTAACACAGCATTCATTCTGCAGCCCATGGATCAAGGAGTAACTCTGACTTTAAAGTCTTATTATCTAAGAAATATACTTCATAAGGCTACAGCTGCCATAGAGAGTGATTCCTCTGATGGATCTGGGCAAAGTAAATTGAAAACCTTCTGGAAAGGATTCACTACTCTTGATACCATTAAGGACATTCATAAGTCATAAGAGGAGGTCAAAATATTAACATCATAGGTGTCATCTATGAGATGATTCTGAGGGGTTCAGGACTTCAGTGGAGGAAGTAACTGCAGATGTGGTGGAAATAGCAAGAGAACTAGAATTAGAAGTGGAGCCTAAAGATGTGACTGAATTGCTGTAACCTCATGATCAAACTTGAATGGATGAAGAGTTGCTTCTCATGGATGAGCAAAGAAAATTATTGAGATGAAATTTACTCCTAGTGAAGATGCTTGAACATTGTTGAAATGACAGTAAGCGTTTAGAATATTACATAAACTTAGCTGACAAAAAAGCAGCAAGGTTTGAGAGGATTGACCTCAATTTAGAAAGAAGTTCTGCTGTTGGTAAAATGCTATCAAATAGCTCACATGCTACAGAGAAATCTTTTGAGGAAGAAAAAGAGTCAATTGTTGTTTTCAACTACATTGTTGTCTTATTTTAAGAAATTGCCACAGCCATCCAACCTTCAGGAACCACCACTCTGATCAGCAGTAACCATCAACATTACAGCAAAACCCTCCACCAGCAAAAAGATTATGACTTGCTGAAGGCTGAGATGATTGTTAGCACTTCTTAGCAATAAAGTATTTTTAATTAAGGTATCTATATTGTTTTTTAGATATAGGGTTATTGCACACTTAATAGACTACATAGTCTAGTATAAACATAACTCTTATATGCACTGAGAAACCAAAAAAAAATTGCATGACTCATTTTATTGTGACATTTGCTTTGTTGCAGTGGTCTCTGAGGTATGCTTATACCAATTAAGAATGTTGCAATGCAGATTGAAGTGCTACATGAGGAAGGTTAGACTACCTGAGCTCTAAACTCTTCAATCCTGTGCTTCCATGGCTCTCAAGCTTCCAGACCTATAATTCAATTAATTCTACACTTCTGTGTGTGTGCTTGAAATTAGATATTTGATGGTAAGCTATTCAGAGCCACATCCAAGGAATTACATTTACCAAGGAAATTTTTAGTGTCATCTCAGAACAGGAAGCTCTGAGAAACCTCATTTCATATTTCCTACCTTTCCTGCTTACCAATAATAAAAATATCTACTGATACATTCATAGTTATATTAGTAAGTATACCTTACTCATATAGCAGATAAATCTGATCTTAATGCAAGAGAAACAGTGTTTATCTTGGTATAACAAATAATGTAATCTACAAAAAATTGTCCACAAGATGCTGCCTCCCAAGGGACTGATTCGCATTATTAGAAGTACAGCACATCAGGAGATGTGGTTTCACGTTGGACTGCAAACAGGAAGTGAGCATTTCTACCTGAAGACTCTTCAACATCTCCTATACCACAAATGACACAGCGGAGATAACAAAACCAAAGAGAAAACTGATTCAATAAACCTCAAGCGGAGAGAGGGAGAACTGTGTGATCACTTAGCTATAGTCAGCACACCACCGACTTTACTGGAAAAAAGCAAGCCTTCTGTAGACATCAATCAGTATGGTCTCCATTCTGAAGCTGACGCCCAGAGTAACTGCAGTAAGTTAGACTAAGGGAGTGATACTGACCCTGAAGGAAGATGTAAGCATCTGACGTAGACCAGAGTGCAGGACGGGGACTTTAGAGTCAGATAGCCCTGGTTTCAATTTCCCCTGTACCACTTACCAGTAGGTTAACTGAAGCAAGTAACTAATCTCTCTGAAATTCGTAGATTTTGCTATGATGACTCAATGAGCTGATTTAGATAATTTGACCCCCACAGTGTTTCACACCATACTAAAGTTCAACACATCGCGTCCATTTCCGTCATAGGGTTACTGCTCCAGGGTACGGGTTCCGTCAATCCTGTGCTGTCGCCACGGGGAGCTAAAGAACCCTCCAGGAATTGTCCTATGCCATGTTTTTCAGCCTATTTTCAGCATAGTCTTTCTCTCAACTAGAAGTCTTTCTAGGAAGAACAAATAAGGGACAAATGTGTTTGAATCAAAGGCAAGAAGGTCCCTCTTGCATCTTCACCCCATCTGGACCTGAGGGTGCTCTACAGACCCTTGAGACTCAGCGAAGCGCGACTTTAAAACCACTAATACATAGATCGCTGAAATTTGCAGGGGATACCTGCCATGCCAAGGTTCTCGTGTCCAGAGAGAAGAAAACAGCTGAGAGCCCTCCTGCACTCTATCAGATCACAGAACGTAGCTTCAGAAGCTTATTTAGGTGTCAGTGCATACGACACCACCAAGTTTTTTTCTAACTAAATTTAGATAAATTAATTCAAATAAATTAACATTCCAAACTGACTCATTCTTGGGAACATCAAATGCCAGTGCCTGAGTGAACATATGTGCTCCACCAAAACCGTAAACTTGTGCTGTTTTTCATACCGAAATGTCTAAACAATAAATAAGCCTTGCTTTCTTTTCTTTTTCTTAGGATCATTTCTTAACATATACCTGATATTCTATGGGACAAGATGCACCAGATATTTCAACACTAGAGGTGGGCAGTGGGGGGTGAGGGGTGAAGAATACATACCTTTAAACAAAAAAGATATTTTTTTGTTTGTGCTTTTTTTTTTAAACAAAAAGCACAATATAGTTAAAGAATAAGCTGCATGGTTTTTAGAAGTAAAGTCATAATGCCCTAAAAGATTTAATTCACTCTCCAGGGACAACTATGTGTTGATTTCACCAGAGAGACATTTTTGTCCTAAAATTAAACCAAATAGAAGCCAAAAAGTTCTACACTGATGAAAGAGCCATTTGGGTCACTTAAAGTCCAGTTCCTTTTAGACATAAACTCTTTTCCAATTATTCAAGCTATAATTTTCACTTGGAGAATATGTTAGTTACCAGGTACTAGAAAGTGTCGACCAAATCCTCCCTCCCTCCGGTTGGCTTGTGTGGCCAGCACTGTTGACTGGCTAACCCTACCCTACTTCCTCTGTTCATCTCAACTTTTGTTTTGAGTTAAATTAGGTCCCCCCCAAAAAAGATATGTTGAAGCCCCCCAGTACCTCAGAATGTGACTTTCTTTGGAAATCGGGTCTTTAGAGTGGTGATGAAGTTAAAACGAGGTCCCTAAGGTGGACCCTAATCCAAGATGACTGGGGTCCTTATAAGAGGGGAAATTTGGACACAAAGACTGACATGCATAGAGGAAGGCAATGTGAAGACACACGAAGAACACTATCCCTCCAACGAAGAATGCAATGCCTGAGGCCAGCAGAAGCTAGGAGTGAGACATGGGACAGATTCTCCCTCACAGCCCTCAGAAGGAACCAACCCTACTGACACCTTGATCCCAGACTTCTCATCTCCAGAACTGTGAGGCAAGAACTTTCTGTTGTTTAAGCCGCCTAGTTGCGGTACTTTGTCATGGCAGCCCCAGGAAACTCATATAACTGGAGAGGCTAGAAAAGCTGAAACTTCTATCTGTTCACTCTCTCAGATGCCTCTGTAGCCTGGAGCGACCATGCAGCATAATTTTGGACAATGAAATGTCCCAAATGGAAGTGTGCTGGTGCTTCTGGAAAGATGCTCACTTTAGTAGGTGGCAGGGTTAAGAACAGAGCAGGAGAATGATAATCGGGCTCTGGGATCAGAATGGGGAGGAGGAGGCTGTGGAGCACATCTCCAGTCCTTTACAGCAGAGATCGCCAGCCTTTTTGTCACCAGAGACTGGTTTCGTGGATGACAATTTTTATGTCAGAATGAAACTGTTCCACCTCAGATCATCAGGCATTAGATTCTCATAAGATGCATGCAGCCTAGATCCCTCGCATGCACAGTTCACAATAGGGTTCACGTTCCTATGAGAATCTAATGCCACTGCTGATCTGACAGGAAGTGAACTCAGGCAGCAATGCTCACTCGCCCACCACTCACCTCCGCCTGTGCAGCCCATTCCCTACTAGGCCATGCACTGGTGCGGGTGTGCAGCCCGAGGGTTGGAGACCCTTGCTTTATAGTGTCAGGCAGGGTCCCCACAGCTCCCACAGAGCCCCTGGACCAGCAAACACCTCAAGGAAGGAAATAAAGCCTTCGGTGTACCTAAAGCAGAACAGGAAAAATGTGCAGATAGAGGTGAAGAAGAAAGAAAACAAAATTGCCTCAAAATTCTAAAGTAAAATCTGAAAATGTCGTAACTTTCTGTCATTGTGCAAGAAGTCATTATTTCATAAACAACTGCTATGGTGTCCTGAAATTCCAAGGCTAAGTAACATCTAAATACTCATTTAGAATTCGTGGGAACCTGGCAGTAGAACATTCCTCTAAGACAGTGGTTTTCAACTGGGGGCAATTTTGACCCCCGGTGGACATTAGGCAGTCTCTAAAGACATCTGTGGTTGTCACAAACTGGGACGGGGAGTGCTACTAGCAGGTAGAGGCCAAGGACACCGCTCAAAATCCTGCAATGCACAGGACAGGCCCCCACAGCAAAAAATTATCCAGTCCAAAATGCCGATAGTTCTGAGGATGAAAAACCTTGCTCTGAGATATAGTAAAGCTTCTAAGAAGATTAAATCTTGCCAGAAGCAGATATGCAAGGAACAAGTAGAAATGCCGTGCTGTAAAAGTGTGGGTGGTGTCCTGAATTCTACTGAGAACCGCAAACACAGGAGGGGAAAAATGGATAGCACAAGAGTAAACAAGACAAGCAACGTTCGGGAAGCAGGAGCCAGCCTGAAGCGGAGAATCTGCCAAGCTGAGCCTGAACCCGCAGTTGAGCCTTCACGTCAGAATTACTCAGCCACTGACTGTGTGCGTAGCCATGGCAGCTGGCAGGGACATGCAGCCTCCTCAACAAACAGATTCATCAATTTGTAAAGCTCCCATTCTTTAGAAACATTTCTAAGACAATATATGAAATCCATTTTCTCCTGATTTTACTTGAAGATGAGTCCCACGAGACACCAGCTATATGCTTGATTTCAGGCTTTTAAATAGGGAGAGCAGCTATTGAAAAAAATTACAGGGTAGGAACGGCAGACAAAGGCACTAAAAAGACTGAATCATTCTAATTTTTATGGGGAGTGGGAGAAAGCATGCCCAGCTTAACCAATTTACATCATTTGGCTTTAGAAAATAAACATATACATCATGCTGATAATTATGTGCCTTGTTTCACATTCAGGGATTAAAGTAGTTTTAAGAAAATACTTGGAAATATAGAAGTGGAAAGTAATAAAATGAAATGGCAAAAAAAAAAAAAAATTAGCTATTGAAGTACAGATGCTCCTCGACTAATGGTGAGGTTGTGTCCCGATAAAGACATGTTAGTTGAGTTTCTTAAGTCAGAAATGCATTTAATATACCTAACCTACCGAACATCATGGCTTTGCCTACCCCACCTTAAAAGTGCTCAGAACACTTACATTGGCCTATATTTGGGCAAAATCATCTAACACAAAGCCTATTCTATAACAAAGTATTGAAAGTCTCATGTAATTTGTTGAATACTGAAAGTGAAAAACAGGATGGCTGCATGCACACTCAAAGTATGGTTTCCACTGAATGTGTATCACTTTCACACCATCGTCAAGTTGAAAATTTTTAAATTAAATTTTCATGAGCTGGAAATCGTCTGCATATCTGTTACCGTTTAAGGAAATGACTTAATGAAGCTGATTTCCAAACCTATAAATCATTTTCTTTCTCAATCAAGTACCTCCATGTAGACTGAGTTACAAGAAAAACTAAGTTACTCGCGGAGACCTCTACACATTAGAGTGGAGGACAGCCAATGAGCACTCGACATTTTATCTCCACAAAGAGATAGAAAATGCACTTGGCAGCCAGGCACAGTGGCTCATGCCTGTAATCCCAGCACTTTGGGAGGCCGAGGCAGGCAGATCACAAGGTCAAGAGATCGAGACAATCCTGGCCAACATGGTGAAACCCCGTCACCACTAAAAATACAAAAATTAGCTGGGTGTGGTGGTGCACGCCTGTAGACCCAGCTACTCGGTAGGCTGAGGCAGGAGTATCGCTTGAACCTGGGAGGCGAAGGTTGCAGTGAGCCGAGTTTGCACCACTGCACTCTGGCCTGGGCGACACAGCGAGACTCCATCTCAAAAAAAAAAAAAAGAAAGAAAGAAAGAAAAGAAAAGAAGAGAAAAGAAAAGAGAAGAAAAGAAAACGCGCTTGGCTAAAGGGGCCACTAAGGTTGCTCCTAGAGTATGCGCGAATTTCGGAGAATTTTTTTTTTTTTTTTTTTTTTGAGACCGAGTCTTGCTCTGTCGCCCAGGCTGGAATGCAGTGGCACGATCTCGGCTCACTGCAAGCTCGAATTTAGGAGAATTTTTAAAGGGAATTTACTATCACTAAAGGAAATTGACAAATGCAACCCTGAACTTTGAGTTAGTGATTCTTCTGAGTTTTTTAGTAACATTAAAAGATGGTAAAATGCATTTTCTCCTTTCAAACAAGCATGACAGCAATAGAAGAAATAGTTCATAATGGAATTATACAAGGACTTTGGAGATCATTTACTTTAAAGCCTCATTAACTAGGACTTCTATAATTTAGGTTTGATGATAATTTAAACAAAGCCTGCGCTGAAGTGAACTCTGCTAGGTAAAGCTTTATAGAGAAAGAGAGTTCTTGATAGTAGAAACAAGACGACAGAGTTAAACAAGCCTCAATCATATACGTGAATTAAACCATTTTTCTCCATTTGTTAGATAGGACCCCTAAAAGACTGTTCTGGGCACCAACACATTATGAAAAAGAGGAGAGAAGGAGGAAGAAGGAGAGGCAACAGCAGCAATAGTTAATATTTATTGTTGTGACTTGCCAGGCAATGAGTTAAGATCTTTATAACAATTTTTTTCATTCAATACATACATGAAACAATAACCTGATCAGCCAGATACCATTATAGGTCTGGGAACTTTTATCTGTAATTCCAAAATCCAGATTTTTTCATAACTCATTTACTGACAAAGCTTGGCCTGACCTGACCCAGCTGGGCAGCAAATCCTGACCCAAAATGACAAGAGGCTATTTGCGGTCTTCATTTATCCCACTTACTGTTGCTCTCAGGCTTAGCTGCAGACCTGTGAATGTGATTGATGGTAGGAAACTGTCCCAGACACCACAGTGGAGGGCTGTGTAAGGCTTCACTTTGCATTACCTTTCTAAGCTCTGAAAAATTCTGAACTCAAAAACACAGTGGGCCCCAAGAGTTTCAGGTAAGGGGTCATGGAACCTGTGCTAACCCCTTTCTGTAGATAAGAAAACAATCTCCAAGGCCGTAAACTCAAGAATCTGCCCAAGCTCACATGGCCAGTGAGTGAATGTACAGCAGAGACGGGATTCAGCACCAGGCAGGTCCAACTACAGAACCTGCATCATAGTTAGATGTGGCTTGTGGGACTGCCATTACTTTCCATTAAAATGGAAATTCATACAACCATATTTAAATTATACTTTTTTTTAGAGACAGGATTTGCTCTGTAGCCCAGGCTGGAGTGCAGAGACGCAATCATAGCTCACTGCAACTTCAAACTCGTGGGCTCAAGAAGTTCCCCCACTTCAGCCTCCCAAGTAGCTGGGACTTAATTTTTATTTTCAGTAGAGAGAGGGGTCTCACTATATTGCTCAGACTGGTCTTGAACTCCTGGCCTCAAGTGACTGCATTGGCCTCCAAATGGACTGGGGTTATAGGCCTATGCCTGGCCTTAAGTGATGCTTTTAGCTAATTGAGATAAGTCACTGATATGGTTTGGCTGTGTCTCCACCCAAATCTCATCTTAAATTGTAGCTCCCATAATCCCCACATGTCGTGGGAGGGACCTGGTGGGAGGTAACTGAATTATGGGGGTAGCTTTTTCCCATGCTGTTCTTGTGATAGAGAATAACTCTCAGGAGATGTGATGGTTTTATAAAGGGCAGTTCCCCTGCATACTCTCTCTCTTGCCTGCCACCATGTAAGACGTGCCTTTGCTCCTCCTTTGCTTTCTGCCATGATTGTGAGGCCTCCCCAGCCATGTGGAACTGTGAATCCATTAAACCTCTTTTTCTTTATAAATTACTCAGTCTCCAGTATTTCTTACAGCAGTGTGAAAATAGACTAATACAGTCACTGAGCATGCTAAATGAATGAGCTCACTGTTCTTAAGATGTCTGTAAATAGCCATGACCCACTCACCCGGTCCCTGCTTTCTTCCCAGCTGTCCATTTCTCGAATCTTCTCCAAAATGGTGTCCTCAGTGGACCCAGTCATGCTCAATCTGCCCCTAAGCAGGGCTGCGATTTTCTCCCTAAATGAGGAGTACTGGCTTTGTGAGGCTGTGACTGCATCCTGACTGGCCTTCAAACTCTTCTCCAACTCAGAAGAGCTTTTCTTCAGGAGGCTCACTTCCTGCTTTGAGGCATCCCAGACCTGCTGGCCAGCAAGCAGCCTTTCTTGGAAGATCTTAACTTCCCTTTCAAGAGCTTCTTTTGCTTCTACAACACTGAGCAGGTCCTAAAATGATGACAGAAAGTGAAGACAATAGCATCAGAAGTCAACAGGGTACACCTGCATTTGCTATAGCAAATTCATTGACTTTGCCTGCTAATGACTACAAGGGGTTGGGTTAATTACTCCTTCCATTTTTAACTCTAAGTTCCCTATAGTCTCCTCATAAAGTTAATTAAATCCCAATGGTATGTCAGGAAAATTTAGGTGTCTTAAAAACAGAAAAGGGGGCCAGGCATGGTGGCTCACACCTGTAATCCCAGCATTTTGGAGGCTGAGGTGGGCAGATCGCTAAGGTCAGGAGTTCGAGACCAGCCTGGCCAACGTGGTGAAACCCCACCTCTACTAAACAAAAACACAAAAATTAGCTGGGCATGGTGGCACACACCTGTAATCCCAGCTACTCGGGAGCCTGAGGCAGGAGAATCGCTTGAACCTGGGAGGTGGAGGTTGCAGTGAACTGAGATCATTCCACTGTACTCCAGCCTGGGCAACAGAACAAGACTCCATCAAAAAGAAAACAAAAAACAAACAAAAAAAACAAGAGAAGGGATATAAAATATAAAATCTAGGTTAGAAAAAAGAAGGAAACTTTGACACATAAGCCTTTTCTGTGTGGAACACTGGAAAGAGTTAATAAAAACAAATCACTGGATAACATATTAGTAGATTCAGTCCATATATAGAATATGTTTATAGAACTATCTTTCTCAAGCTTGGTGTATATGGAAATTTATTTTTAATAAACAGTAAGCTCTCAGAGTCCTAGCTAGGCACTAACAATTATTTGAATAAAGGTGCCCCCTCAATGCTATTTTAAATAATAGAGGAATATTCTCATAAAAACATCATTGCATAAAAATATTCATTGACTTCCAATATCCAGTATTCATTGCATATCCCCTTGTCTCATAAAGACAATTAATGCAGAAAGAACCTGAAGAAAGGAAACAGAAACAACTAGCCATTTGGTAGGTGGGAGGATTAAAAGTAGAGGGAAAGTATCATACTTAGAAGAATAATCTTAAAGAATATAATATGGGCTGGGCACAGTGGCTCACACCTGTAATCCCAGCTCTTTGGGAGGTGGAGACAAAAGATCACGTGAGCCCAGGAGTTGGACACCAGCCTGTGCAACTTGGTAAACCCCTATCATATATAAAATAAAATAATTAGCCATGCATGGTAGCATGTGCTATGGTCCCAGCTACTTGGGAGACTGAGACAGGAGGATTGCTTGAGCCTAGGAATTCGAGGCTACAGTGAGCAGTAATTGCATCAGTGCACTCCAGCCTTGGTGACACAGCACGACCTTGTCTCAAAATAACATAATGTGAAATTAGGTTGAGAAAAATAATGAAGGACATAAAGAAGGTTACCTGTGTACTTAATTCCATTTATCATAATCTAGAATGGTCCACAGAGGCAGCAAAGGAGGATTTTTTTCCCCCTGGGACGGAGTTTCACTCTTGTTGCCCAGGCTGGAGTACAATGGCACAATTTCGGCTCACCACGACCTCCGCCTACTGGGTTCAAGCGATTCTCCTGCCACAGCCTCCCAAGTAGATGGGATTACAGGCACATGCCACCACGCCCAGCTAATTTTGTATTTTTAGTAGAGACAGGGTTTCTCCATGTTGGTCAGGCTGGTCTTGAACTCCCAACCTCAGGTGATCTACCCGCCTCGGCCTCCCAAAGTGCTGGGATTACAGGCATGAGCATCTTTAAAATTGATTTTTTAAAATTATTTTTTAACATCAAGTTCCAAAATACATGAATTCACATTAAGAAATATTAAGCGGCGTGTTAACTAGCATTGCTATAGTATTCTGCCTAGTTAACTGGTAAAAAAAAAAAAAAAATTATTAAAAATAGTATGTTAGAGGTAAAAAGCACTAAAAAGAAACAAAGTATCTTTAAATAACAGACTGTACATCTAAATGAGCTGACAACATTTCAGGCTGCCAGTTAAAATGCAATCATCTCTTTTGCATTAGAACTGGGCTTTAAAAGAAATTTCTCTCCATTAACAGCTTGGAAACAGGAAAAAGGATAGCCTGAAACACTAGTTCCTATTTTTTATAGGAAACATAACATCTTATTTTTTTTCATTATGGTGACTTTTTTAAAATCAAGGAAGTCTCAGGCATCAATTTGAGAGAAAAATCACAGAGTAGATACGTAGTTAGAGAAGCCTGCCCTTTTCAGAGATGTAATAACTCAACTAATTATGGAATCTATTTTGTAAAATGCCTTTTGCTTTTCAAGGTCTTGGTTTCCCCTTTCCTTTGCTAAACTAGTCATCTCTGTAGAGAAGCCCCACTGTTGCTGCTAATTAAATGACAGTCCTTAAAAGTAGAGTCAAGGACACTTTATCACAAATTCATTATTTTAACAGTTTACAGATTTCTCTTCAGATCATAATGCAATAGCTTCTCACTTGCTCAATTAGAGTAACTAGTATCAGTAAAGGTGATAATAAATCGGGTGCATATTTTACTTGGAAACTACAGTCGTTCCTTGGTATCCTTGGGGAATTGGTTCTAGGACCCCGGAGGATATGAAAACCTGAGGATGCTCAACTCTCCCATATAAAATGGAATAATATTCTCATATAAGCTACACATATTCTTCTGTATACTTTAAATCATCTCTAGATTACTTATCATACCAAATGCATTGTAAATGCTAGGTAAACAACTGTTATCATGTGTTGTTTTTATTTGTATTATTTTTATTGTTGTTTTGTTATTTGTATTGGTTTTTTTCCACATTTTTTTATCCATGGTTAGTTGAATCCACAGATGTGGAACTTGTGGATGCGGAGGGTCAACTGCATAGTCTGATGTGTGGTTAGAAAATTGAGGTCCTAAATTCAATAATGCTGGGATGGAAATTAATCCTAATCACTTTAGAATTCTAAAACCATATGGAATATTACATATTCACTAAAGACCCTCAAAATACACAAAAAAATATCTCAGATGCTTGTGACCTATGAAGTTACTGTCCATTTGGAGTAGACAACTCAACTGGCAGCTAACACCACACGACCAATAAACACAATTAAAATATTTCAACTATGAGGAATTTTTCTACCCCAATATCATACTATTGTTTCACCAACTTCGAGAAAAGGGCCAAAACAATCCTCTCTAACAAATCCAAAGAACGTTTTCTTTTTAAACCTAGGCATCAACATTTATGTCTAGTGAAAATCATAAAATCAGTTTGTGTTCATAGAATACAATGGTGTCTGTGAGCAGGTTGGGTTTCTCTTTTTCAGGCACATTCAGCTCAGTGAACCCTAAGCTGTTTCTTGTAGAAAATGCAGGACTCAAGAGTCAGAATGACAAGGCCTTGGGGATGGCCACTCCCTTAGTGCTCTGATTAAGTGCTGCAGGATTCAGGGGCACAGGGCTGATCTTCTGGAAATAAATGTCCTCAGACTGCAAATGCAATTACTTGTGCAGCTATCAGGAGAAAGCCACCAGAGTGGAGTCTCGTTCCATGGCTACCTCAAGGATACGCCAAAGCAGGCGGCATAAAATAATGTGACATCAGTACCACTGGCTGGGACCTGGGGATTGCTGTCAGACCACACTGACATACAGGACAAGAAACAAGAAGCTTCCTGTGAACAAAACCAAGGCTGACCTCCACAGAGGAAATCACAGAGGGCAGGCCCTATAGACTGTGATGGGGATCACTTAAAAATTTTCTTTATAATTAATAAATCTTTAGGTTCAGTCTGACTGAAGCAACAAATGTAAAATGATTCTTTCAAAATTAGTTTAACAAAAACTTTATAATATGATTATGGCATTCAATTTAGCTTCCCATTTAAATGCACGAGTCTGCATTAAGTAATGAAACCATCCAAAGGTTTGCATTTTAAAAACACAGTTGATTCCTGTTCTGTTGCTAACTATTTTACGGATTTAGATACACATGAGATCAAATTGCCACTCAAAAGTACAATGACTGATTATCATCAGGACAGAGAACCTGTGGCTTGAGCTTAATTCCTTCAATCCTAGATCAATTTTATAAAATAAAAAAATCAGTTGGTTAATTCTACCTACTGCAGTTATGATTCACAAAAAAACTCAGAAATTCCCCCAAACAGGCAGTCTCATACATTGCTGGTGGAAGTGTGAACAGGTATAATTTTGGTATAAATTATTGGTATAAATACATAACAAAACTTAATATGCACGTATCTTTTGGCCCTGAAATTCCAGTCCTGAGAATATATCTATAAGATAGGTTACTAAATATAGAAAATGAGGAATAGGCAGTTATCCAATTATAATATAGCAAAAGACAAGGTACTACATGAATATTCATTGATACATAACTTCTTAAACAAATATGAGACATCCATACTATAGAATATGATGTAGTCTTGAAACGAAATGGGGAAGTTCTTTATATACCAATCTGAACGACTCTCCAAGATACAGTTAGCGAAGAAAGTAAGGTGTTTAATAGTGCATCTATACAAATAACAATGGTACATAGTATAGTACCATTTGTACCTTTATGAAAAGAATATCTCTAGAAACATGCACAAGTAACTGCCAGTTCTCATCACCTCTAGAGAAGGGAACTGTAGCCATGGGTCAGAAATGAAAGGAAGATGTGATAGAATAGTGGCAACTATGAAAACACCGGGGATGCCGGGCGCGGTGGCTCACGCTTGTAATCCCAGCACTTTGGGAGGCCGAGGCGGGCGGATCAGGAGGTCAGGAGATCGAGACCACGGTGAAACCCCGTCTCTACTAAAAATACAAAAAAAAATTAGCCGGGCGTGTTGGCTGGCGCCTGTAGTCCCAGCTACTCGGAGAGGCTGAGGCAGGAGAATGGCATGAACCCCGGGAGGCGGAGCTTGCAGTGAGCCGAGATTGCGCCACTGCACTCCAGCCTGGGCGACAGAGCGAGACTCCGTCTCAAAAAAAAAAAAAAAAAAGAAAGAAAAAGAAAACACCGGGGAATTTTAGTCCATTTAAAGTGTTGAGTCAACAGTGATATGAGCACAAATATACACATGCACAGGCACACACACATTCCCCCCCCTTCCCAAACTTGGGCTGCATTCACAAAAGTAAAATATTTAGAATGAGAGAGGTGATATCCTGCTCTATTTCCTTTGAATTACACCAAGCCTGAAGTTTGGCATTCAGTTCTGGGATTCAAACTTTAATACAGACAAAACCCTCCTTGGACAGCACTATTCAAATTTACATTCTGGTACCACTCCTGCACCTGCTGTTCCCAGACCCAACAAAATCATTTCAGAAATTGAGGGTAAGAGATTAGCAATTTCTATAGCAAGTTGACACTGATGCAATATCCAAATTCCATAGACTTTTTTTTTTTTTTTTTTTTTTTTTTGAGACAGAGTCTCACTCTGTCACCCAGGCTGGAGTGCAGTGGCATGATTTCAGCTCACTGCAACCTCCACCTCCTGGGTTCAAGCGATTCTCCTGCCTCAGCCTCCTGAGGAGCTGGGGCTACAGGGGCGTGCCACCATGCCCAGCTAATTTTTGTATTTTTAGTAGAGATGGGGTATCACCATGTTGGTCAGGGTAGTCTTGAACTCCTGACCTTGTGACCCGCCTGCCTCAGCCTCCCAAAGTGCTGGGATTACAGGTGTGAGCCACCATGCCCAGCCTATACTCCATTTTTGAATGAAGTATGGACCTATTCACGCTTTGTTAGGCTCATGTGGTAAGTGGCTGGTGGTGAGAGTTTCATATCTGTTGTACACTGAAGGAACAGGCAACAAATGTGATATTTTAAGGCTGGTTTGCCAACTATAATCTAAATAAGTATATAAAATCCAGAACCCATTTCTTTCCTCAAAAGAATTTCATCGCATTTAAACATAACTATACCTTTACAAAATAAACTAGTAGAACTGTCGACAGATGAAGGATTGAAGATGGATTTTGAAAACACATTTGTTTCAGACGGGCATGGTGGCTCTCACCTGTAATTCCAGCACTTTGGGAGGCCAAGGTAGGTGGATCACTTGAGCTCAGGAGTTTGAGACCAACCTAGGCAACATGGTGAAACCCTGTCTCTATCAAATATTTTTAAGAAAAAATAAACCAAAAAAAGGAAAGCTGAAATTACAATTGTTTAATTTGAATACAAGGTACCTACAAATATATTGAGCTTGTTGAAATTGCTTTAAAATCTATTCTCAATAAACCTCTGTTAGATTTGTTTTCTACTGTAAGTATCTGAAAAGCACAACATAAAAACAGTTTCCTAGCAGCCGGGAGTGGGGACTCATGCCTGTAATCCCAGCACTTTGGGAGGCCGAGGCAGGCTGATCACCTGAGGTCTGGAGTTCAAGATCAGCCTGACCAACATGGAGAAACCCCGTCTCTACTGAAAATACAAATTAGCTGGGTATGGTGGCACGTGCCTGTAATCCTAGCTACTGGGGAAGCTGAGGCAGGAGAATCACTCGAACCCAGGAGGCAGAAGTTGCAGTGAGCTGAGCTCGCACCATTGCACTCCAGCCTGGGCAACAAGAGCGAAACTCAGTCTCAAAAAAACAAAAAACAGAAAAAAATTTCCTATACAACAGGCACTGAAAGCAACATTGTCATCAATCCAACCAAGATTAACTAAGTGAACTAGCAAGAAGCAGCTCATTGTCACAAACTTTAAATACTAACATAAGCAGCATTCATTCAAAGTATGTATGTAGAACTTTAATACAGGGAATTTTAGTCATAATAAAACTTATGACTAAAGAATAATAAAAGGAAGGCTATGAGTATAACAGTGATATTAGTGATTCGTTATACTAATCTACACACAAAGAAGAATGTGTACAATTTGGGTAATTCTATTCTTTCTCTCATGTTTATTCTGATTTTCATTATTGAAATTTAATTTTATGTCTGTGGCTTCTAATATTTAAAAATTTGGACTTGTTCTTGGTGTATCTTATCAAATATTGTTTCTGTTCATTCATTTTATAGAATTTAAATAATTTTTCTATTAATTCATTTTACTGTATTTTACAGAAGTATTTGTCAGCAATGGACTGGAAATAAAGAAAAAAGTATTCTCCCCCAAAGATAGTTTGAAAAAAAAATTCACATTCAGAGTTTAGGAAGGAGAATGGCAAAAGTCTTGAAATCATGTTCTAAGAGGAAATGTTAAAAGAACTGGAACATTTATCCTGTAGATGTATTCAAATGATTAGAAGGAGGATTAGGTTTCTCCTGCTCAGGCCCATGAGCCAATAGAATGGAACCTTCAGAGAAACATTTTACTTCAAAATGAAGAAGACCCTCCCCAAATCTGAGCTTTCCCAATGACATCATCAACTCTGGAAAATTAGAATTCAGCTTAAGTTTGAAATTCTCAACATTGACAAAATCAGTACTAGTTGACAATAGATTTAGCTGCCCAAGAGGCCAGTGTGTTCCTGGGCTTCACTACAGCCCTGCAGACACTCTGCCCTGAACTAATCAGGACCATCGACAGTTCCCATCTGGAAATTCTAAAAGAGACACAGCAAAATGGAATGTGCTCAGCATCACATGCTAAGATTAGACCCATAATAAAAATATTTCTATAATCATGTTATTTAACATATGGATTTAACTGATCTTAAGTTTTTAGAATGAACCTAAAGACAAACTACTAAAGACTTAGTTACAGCTGCAGAACAGAATGCAAACTTGGACAAGGTAAATACAATAATATGAAAAAACCAGGAAGTATATAGAAAGAAGAGGCTAAAAAATAGGAGGCATTAGAAATTCTCAAGGGGCAGGGCTTCAAGATGATGGACTAGAGGCATCTATCAGCTGCCCCTCCACAATGAAGAATAAAACAGCGAGTAGATAATCACAGTTTGAATAGATCATCAAAGACAGAACACTGGAATTCAACAGAGAACCGACAGGAAACACCCAGGGCAAGGAAGGCGAGGAAAGAAGCAGCCTGCTTGGTTGGCCAGGACTGGCTGGGAGCACAGAGAAGCTCCCCAATTAGGGAAAGGGGAGTGACAGACCTGCAGCGTCCATATTCCCATCATGGATTCCTCTAGTCCCAGCCACCAGAGAGCCCCTCATAGGCCCAGAGACCAACATAGGGAGCTGTTTGCAGACAGCACAATGGCATTGCTCTAGAGAGGGAGCTCAGACTGAATCCCACACACCCCCCTGAGTCCTAGGCAGCTACAGCAAGATGCCATTTTGAGAGCCAGCCTCCACCAGACATCACCCTGCCTTGGGGCCCAACAGCCCCTGCATCTCCACATCCCAGGAGCCCCACTGCCATACCCCACCTGCAGCTGCTGCTTCAGCTGGCTGCTGCTGCCAGGACCAAAGCCAAGCCACTGCAGCAACCCCACTCCACTAACAACAGGCCACCATCACACATATACAAGTGTCCCAGGGACAGGCTTCCCAACGCATAGGTGCCAACTGGGGCCAAACTATGTGCTCCCCAGCTGCCTGCCTACAGCTGCAGCCACTAAAAGCAACCCCACCTTCTCCAGCAGCAGGGCCCCACTGCAGCTACCGCCTCCCCTATCAAAGCACTCCTCCAGGAGTCCAGGGATCACCCCACCCTTGCACATCACAGCCAGTGCTGATAGGCACCACCAGGGTGTCTGAGGACAGGCTCACCTGGCTTTGCTCTGCCCCTACCCCCACCCCAGTGCATGAAAACACCATCCGGGGACTTGGGGATTACTCTGCCATATCCACCATCATTACCACCTGAGCACTTCCACCAGGGACCTGAAGATGGACTCACTCACCCTGTTGCTACCACCACAGATGGCACCCACCTGCACACACAACCTGTAGGCACAGGGCCTGGCCTGCCCAGCCATCACAGCCACTGCCAACACCAGCACAGACAGCTTGAGAGCCAAAGCATTGTCCCACAACTGCTACTATGATAGCCCATGCCACACTGCTGCCCAGGGACTGAAAGACCCACCTGCTGCTGCCACTGCCAGTATAGACCCACCTAAACCTGCTAAGACCAGTGCCAGCAAATGCTACCCTGAGGCCTAAGAACAGGCACTCTTGGCCCACTGCTGTTCCCATCGGGGCCTGAGGACTGGCCCACCTGGTATCCCTGTCCCCAGCAAAACTTCCCACAACTCCACCAACAACCACACCCAAAGCTCTTGAGGAAATAATGGACACCAATGACACTATTTACAGCTGAACAAATTAGGAAACTACACTGCTGCACACATCCACGATCAGAGCCAAAGTGCCCTACCCAACCAACATCATAGATGCATCTCCAGGAAAACATCCTCCCCGACAAAAGCAAATCCAAAATATTGGAAGAAGTGACCGTCACACCAGATGCACAGATACCAACATAAAGACACAAGAAACGTGAAAAAGCAAGGAAATATGATTCCTCCAAAGGAGCGCAATACGACTCTCCAAGATGGCAGACTAGGGACATTGAAAGCCAGTTCTCCTCAGAATGAAGATCAAAGTTACTAGTGAACGGACAAATTGTGAATGGAAAACTGAAAGAAGTGAGCCAGGACCTGTCAGAGTGCCCACAAAAAGAAGCTGAGCTGCAGAAAAAAAAAGCAACATGAGGCTGGCAGAGATTGACCCCTAAGAAGTTCAGAGCCCCACAGAAAGGGTAGGTGGGAGAGCTTCTCTGCTCCACTCACCTCTCTGACTATCCCCTGACTGTTAAACTGTTGGTGAGCCCCTCTGCGCTTGTGATCCAGGGCAACACTATTGGGGGCATCTGAGAACTTCTCAGGGACAGAGAACTTGGTGGCCAGCTCACATAGACATGCCCACACTTCCCTCATACCTGAGCTGAGACTGTGGGCACCATATTGGTCATGCACACATAGTGGGAAACAGCCCTGCCCAGGGACTCTCCACCCTTGAGTCACTGCACCACCAGATCTCTTGAAAACACACCCCACAACCCATTCTGACTTTGGCAGATGCAGCGGACTGGTAGGCCCCAAGGAGCTGCTGGATCCCTGGAGATTTAACTCTCAACATGGGACACCTCTAAGGGAGAGGGGAGCACAGCCCACCAAGTCCCTGTTGGGACAAAGGAAACACAGGTAAGATGCCAAGTACTAAAGGAGGCAGTCCCGTAGCCAGGGAAGATATGTAGAGAGGGGTCATCTCCACCCCACTTATGCAGTTATGGACACAAGAGTGGTTCTTCCCACCAGGGGCCAGTGAGCACACACTTGGACACAGCATTTTTTGTGCTCTTCACAGTGGCTCTACCATGCTGAAAGTGAGCCTCATGCTGCTCAGGCTTTTATGAACGGCAGGGACCACCTCCCCTTCCCTACACAGAATGGCACCATCCTGGAAAAGGAGGACAGACAAACCATGGAGGTAGCTGCTCTGGTCTGGGGGAAGAGACTCTCCCCTTAGCCCATTGGTGGTAGTTGCCAGAGGTGGTGGCCAACAGCCACGCTGTGGCCAAAAACCAAAGGACCAAGTCTTTATGAAACGAAAGTCATGAGCCCTGCAACAGGGGTTTGATAGGGAAGCAAATCACATTTCTGCTGGCTCAGGATGAAAAGCAACGACACTCCGCAGCCCCTCCCCTAAGGCCTCAGCACATCTACACCTCAACACCATCTCTTCCCACCCACTCCTCCCCCAAAACGCATCAAGGCACCTGCTTTCACTGGACATCAGCCTACCTGCCAGCTCTTACTCTTAAGCACTATTTACTGGACTGCAGTTTCAACTGCACTACCAAATACAAAATCTACTACCAGAAGGGCTTAGTGCTAGTCCACAAAATAAGCCCCCCAGGACCTCTGCACCCCCAGCCCTACAGAATATAGAATATCTAAACAGGAGAAAAATATTTAGATCTTAACAACCAGTTTTTCTAATTAGTTCTTACAGCCAAAATACAGCTTCAACAAGCATGATCTGAGAAAGCCACCACACAGAAGCTATTCACAACCAAGGAACACATACAGCACTTTGGCCCCCCTGAAAGCACCCAGAAATGAAGCCAAACAATCACACATAGCATATATCACAGCCATACCCCTAAGAGAAAAACAGAATTTAAACAAGAAGTCCCATTCAAACAATAGCAAATTCAAAAATAAGAAGCAACATGTCCCTGAGAGAAGGACTCAGTGCAAGAACTCCAGCAGTACAAAAAGCCAGAGTGTTTTAACACCTCCGAAGCATTGCACTAGCTCTCTCACAATGGATCTTAATCAGAACAAAATATCTGAAATGACAGATAAAGAATTCAAAATATGGATTGCAAGGAAACTCAATAACATCTAAGAGAAATTTGAAATCCATTACAAAAAAAAAACAGAAAAATGATTCGGGATATGAAAGATTAGATGCCCATATTAAGAAAAAAATAGAATTGCTCAAATTGAAAAAAATCACTAAAGTAATTTCAAAATAATGTTAGAGCTTTAACAATAGACTACACTAAGCAGAAGAAAGAATTTTAGATCTTGACAACCAGTCTTTCTAATTAACTGAGTCAGACAAAAATAAAATTTTAAAAAGAATTTTTAAAATGAACAGAGTTTTTGAGAAATATGGCTTTGACCAAATCTTCACAAATCTTCTATTTATTGGCATTCCTGAAAGAGAAGATGAAAAAGTAGTGTACAACTTGGAAAACAGATTTGAGGGAATAATTCAGAAATTTTTCCCTAATCTTGCTAGAGAGATTGACATCCAGATTCAAGACATTTAGAGAACTCCTATGAGATAGTATACAAGAAGACCATTCCCAAGGCATATAGTCATCAGACTATCCAAGGTCAATTAGAAAGAAAAAAATCTTAAAGGCCCTTAGAAAAAAGGGCCAAATTACCTAGAGAAGAAAACCCATTAAATTAATAGTAGACCTCTCAGTAGAAACTTTACAAGCCAGAAGAGATTGACGTCCTATTTTTAGCCTCCTTAAAAGAAAAAAATTGCCAGCCAAGAATTTCATACCACACTAAGCTTCATGAATGGAGAAATAGTCTTTCCCAGACAAGCAAACACTAAGAGAATTTATCACCACCAGATCAGACCTACAAGAAATGCTCAAAGGAGTTCTAAACATGGAAATGAAAGAATAATACTTGAGACCATAAAAGCACACATAAGTACAAAGTTCACAGACCCTATGAAGCAATTACACAATTAAGACTACAAAGCACTATAGTCAATAATAATTTAACTGTACATTTTAAAATAACTAAAAGAGTACAATTGGATTGTTCGTAACACAAAGGAAAAATGTTGAGGGGATGGATATCCCCATTCTTCATGATATGATTATTACACATTGCATGGTTGTATGAAAATATCTCATGTACCCCATAAATACGCACACCCACTATGTACCCACAAAATTTAAAAAAAATTTAATAAATAAAAATTAAAATAATTTTTACTTTAAAAAAAGACTACAAAGCAACTAGTTAACAACACTATGATAGAAACAAAACCTCACATATCAACAGTAACTGTGACCATAAATGGCCTAACTGCTCCACTTAAAAGAAGTAGAGCGGTAAATTGGATTTAAAAACAAGACCCTACATTCTCTTTCCTCTAGAGATCCATCTTGCATGTAATAACACACACAGCTTAAAGTAAACGAATGGAGAAATATCTATCACACAAACGGAAAACAGAAAAGAGCAAAAGCTGCTATTCTTGTATCAGATAAAACAGAATTTAAACCTACAACAGTAAGAAGAAAAAGAAAAGAACTACATGATAATAAAGGGCTTAATTCAACAAGATTTAACTATCCTAAATATATGTGCACACAGTATCAGAGCACCTAGATTTATAAAATACTACTATTAATAGATCTAAGAAAAGAGATAGCCATACAACAGTCATGGGAAACTTCGACACCACATTGACAGCAATAGGCAGATCATTAAGTCAGAAAACTAACAAAGAAGCTCTGGACTTAAACTGGACTTTCAACAAAATGGACCTCACAGACATCTGTAGAATACTGCACCCCACAACCACAGACGTACATTTTTCTCATCTGCGAATAGAACATTCTCTAAAACTGAACACATGCCTCAGTCATAAAGCAAGTCTCAATAAACTTAAAAAGAAACTAAATCATATCAAGCATCTTCTCTGATCACAGTGGAATAAAATTAGAAATCAACAGCAAGAAAAACTCCCAAAACCACACAAGCACATGGAAACTAAACAACCTGCTTCTTAATGACTTTTGAGTAAACAATGAGATTAAAGCAGGATTTAAAAATTCATTGAACCAAATTAAAATAAAGATACAACATATCAAAACCTCTGGGATACAGCAAAAGTAGTGTTAAGAGGAAAATTTATAGTGCTAAATGCATACATCAAAAACATAGAAAGATCTCAAATTAACAACCTAACATCACACCTAATGGAACTACAAAAACAAGAACAAACTCAACCCAAAGCTAATAGAAGCAATAACTAAGATCAGAACAGAACTAAATAAAATTCAGAGCCAAAAAAAAATAAAAGGATGAACAAAATGAAGAGTTTCTATTTTGAAAGGATAAACCAAATTGACAGGCCACTAGCCAAGTTAACCAAGAAAAAAAAGAAGAACCAGAGAAGCACAATCAGAAATGACAAATGTGACATTACAACTGATACCACAGAAATACAAAAGATCCTCAGAGATGACTGTGAACATCTCTATGTATCCGAAAATCCTAGCCAGAGAAATCAGACAAGAGAAAGAAATAAATGACATCCAAATTGGAAAAGAGAAAGTTAAATTGTTCCTCTTTGCAGACAACATGATCTTATATTTAGGAAAACCAAAAGATTCCAAAAAAACCTCTTAAAACTTATAAATCAGTAAAGTAGCAGAATACAAAATAAACATACAAAAATCAGTAGTGTTTCTATACACTAACAATGAACTATCTGAAAAAGAAATCAAGAAGGTAATCCCATTTGCAATAGCTACAAAAACATATAAAATAATTTATAAATTTAACCAAGGAAGCGAAAGACTTCTACAAGGAAAACTACAAAACACTGATGAAAGAAATTAAAGAGGACACAAACAAATGAAAAGACATCTCATGCTCATGGATCAGAATAATTAATGTTGTTGGCTGGGCACAGTGGCTTATGCCTGTAATCCCAGCACTTTGGGAGGTCAGGGCAAGTGGATCACTTGAGGCTGGGAGTTCAAGACCAGCCTGGCCAACATGGCAAAACCCTGTCTCTACTAAAAATACAAAAATTAGCCAAGCATGGTGGCATGCACCTGTTGTCCCAGCTACTCAGGAAGCTGGGCAGGAGAATCGCTTGAACCTGGGAGGTGGAAGTTGCAGTGAGCCAAGATCACACCACTGCACTCCAGCCTGGGAGACAGAGGAAGATTCTGTCTCAAAAAAAGAAAGAAAAAATAAGTTAATGTTGTTAGATGACCATATTACCCAAAGCAATCTACAGATTTACTGTAATCCCTATTGAAACATTAATGTTATTTTTCACAGAAATAGAAAAAAATCATAAAATTTCTATTGATCCACAAAAATCCTTAAATAGCCAAAGCAATCCTGAGCAAAAAGAACAAAGCTGGAGGCATCACTGTAACTGACTTCAAAATATATTTCAAGGCTATAATAAACAAAACAGCAGGGTATTGGTATGAAATAGACACATAGACTAAACAGAACAGAAAAAAGAACCCAGAAATAAATCCACATAATTATAGCCATCTGATTTTCAACAATGGTGCCAAGCATGTACATTGGGGTAAAAGAGAACCTCTTCAATAAATGGTGTTGGGAAAACTAGACATCCATATGCAGAGGAATGAAACTAGGTCACTATCTTTCTCATCATACACAAAAATCAATTCAAGATGGATTAATGACTTAAACCTAAAAGTATAAAACTACTAGAATAAAATATAGAGGAAACACTTCAAGACATTGGCTAGGCAAATATTTTATGGCTAAGATCTCAAAAGCACAGGCAACAAATACGGAAGTAGGCAAATGGGACTATATTAAACTAAAAAGCCTCTACACAGCACAAGGAACAATCAACAGAGTGAACAAACAACCTGCTGAATGGGAGAAAATTTTTGCAAACTATTTATCCAACAAGAGACTAATATCCAGAATACATAAAGGAACTCAAGCAACTCAACAGTTTAAAAAAAAAAAAAAACTAATCTCAATAAAAAGTGGGCAAGGACATGAATAGACATGAATAGGACATGAATAGAAGTTCATGAAAGACATACAAATGGCCAAAGGTTTATTTATTTATTTATTTATTTAAGATGGAGTCTCACTCTGTCACCAGGCTGGAGTGCAGTGGTGCAATCTCTGCTCAGTGCAACCTCCACCTCCCAAGCTCAAGCGATTCTCCTGCCTCAGCCTCCTGAGTAGCTGGGATTACAAGTGTACATCACCACACGCAGCTGATTTTTTTGTATTTTTAGCAGAGATGGAGTTTGGCTATGTTGGCCAGGCTGGTCTCAAACTCCTAACCTCAGGTGATCCACCCACCTTGGCCTCCCAAAGTGCTGGGATTTGACCCAAAAGGTATGTTTTTAAAAGTTCAACGTCACTAATCATCAGGGAAATGCAAATCAAAACCACAATGAGGTATCATCTAACCCCAGTTAGAATGGCTATTATTAAAAAGACAAAAACAAATAAACAAAAATAACAGATGCTGGCAAGGATACACAGAAGAGGTAACTTTTGTAACACTGTTTGTGGGAATGTAAATTAGTAATGGCCACTATGAAACACAGTATGGAGATTTCTCAAAAAAAACTAAAAATGTAAATACTACACATCCAGCAATCCCACTACTGAGTATTTATCCAAAGGAAAGGACATGAACATAACAAAGAGATTCCTGCACACTCATGTTTACTGCAGCACTAGTCACAATAGCAAATATATGGAATCAACCCATGTGTCCACCAATGGATGAATGGATTTTTTTTTTTTTTTTTTTTTTTAGACACAATCTCGCTCTGTTGCCCAGGCTGGAGTGCAGTGGCACGATCTCAGCTCACTGCAACCTCCGCCTCCTGGGTTCATGCCATTCTCCTGCCTCAGCCTCCCGAGTAGCTGGGACTACAGGTGCCCGCCACCACACCCGGCTAATTTTTTGTATTTTTTAGTGGAGACGGGGTTCCACCATGTTAGCCAGGATGGTCTCAATCTCCTGACGTCGTGATCTGCCTGCCTCGGCGTCCCAAAGTGCTGGGATTACAGGTGTGAGCCACCGCGCCAGGCCTGAAGAAGTTTTTTTAATGTGGTGTATATGCACAATGGAATACTATTAAACCATTAAAAAATGAAATCATGTAATTTGCAGGAACATGGATGGAATGAGAGGTCATTATGTTGAGTGAAACAAGCCAGGCCCAGAAAGACAAATATCACATGTTCTCACTCATATGCAGGAACTAAAAGAGTTGACTCAGAGAGTAGAAAAATAGATTCCAGAGGCTGGGAAGGGTGACTGGGTGGGAGGACGGATGAAGAGAGATTGGTTAATGGATACAAGCATACAGTTAGATAGGAGAAATAAGCTTTAATGTTCGTCAGCAGAATAGGGTGACTATAGTTAACAATGTATTGTATATTTTGAAATAGCTAGAAGAGAGGGCTTGAAATGTTCCCGACACATAGAAATGATAAATAGTTGAGGTGATGAAGACCTTAAATACCTTGACTTGATCCTTACACATTCTATGCGTGTAACAAAATAGTACATGTACCCGTTAAATACATACAAGTATCGTGTAGCAATAATAAATCTAAAAAGTAGAAGGCATGAAATTCTTCATATATCATAGCAGAAAGTCTTTGCCAAATACTGCCTCAAATTTATGAATCAGGAATAAAATTGTATTACTTTAAAGTTTTAGTTTTTTGTTTGTTTGTTTGATTTTGTTTTGAGACAGGGTCTCGCTTTGTCGCCCAGGCTGGAGTGCAGCAGCTCAATCTCAGCTCACTGCAACCTCCACCTCCCAGGTTCAAGTGACTCTCGTGCCTCAGCCTCCCAATAGCTGGGATTACAGGCATGCACTACCGTGCCCAGCTAATTTTTGTGCTTTTGGAAGAGATGGGGTTTCACCATGTTGACCAAGCTGGTCTTGAACTTCGGGCCTCAAGTGATCTGCCTGCCTCAGCCTCCCAAAATGCTGGGATTACAGGCATAAGCCACCACGGCTGGCCACTTTAAAGTCTTAATAGTAATTTTCAAAAGAACTAAAAAAGAGAATAAGTTATTTTGTAGGAGTCTTATAAACAGCTTTTCTTTTTATTGTAGAGATGGGGATCTCACTATGTTGCCCAGGGTGGCCTTGAACTCCTGGCCACAAGTGATCCTCCAGCCTCAGCCTCCCAAAGTGTTGAGATTACAGGCATACGCCACCATCCCCAACCCAACTTTAATTTTTTAGAATATGGGCAGATATTATTTGGTGTTTATTTTCATTTAATTCTTCACCCACAGACTAGAACTCCCCCAACCTCTCAGGCGATAAGAAGGAGGGTTCAAGTAAGAAAAGTTTGAACGATCTAAGGCTGTTTAGCCAGAATAAGAGACTTAGAAATCCATAATAAATGTCCTTAACCACTTGGGTGGCCATAAGAAAAGGGATTTTCATTTATTCAGCGAAGTTTCACAAGTGAGTACCAGGATGAGGAGTTGAATTATAGAGACTCTAATCCTGACTTGCTACAGTACGGAACTGTCAAACAATTAGAACTTCACAAAGATGAGACGGACCTCCTTATACAGTAGTGAGTTCCCCGTTTCTAGAAGAGTTAAAGGAAAGGTTGAACATTAGCTAGTCAGGGAAATTGTTTTAAAACATGATTCTTATTTCACACAGAGAGTTAGATGATCTAGATGCTAAATGGCCTGAAAGTCACTTCCAACTTTATGATTCTAGAATTGTAAAGAGGTCTGTGATTTATTTAGTAATCTATCTCATCTAGTCATTTCTTACTTCCAGGAACTATTTCCATATGACTATAAATTAATCTCATGTTTATTTTATCCCTAGGTAAAAGTAAATAACTAGGAAAGGGAAATGAAAACACTGAACACCAATTGTGTGCCAGACACATACTAAGTATTTTATGTATATTTTAATCATTTAATTCTAATGTAATAGTAAGAGAGCCTTATTTTCCCATTTTACAGATTTTAAAAACTGAGGTCCAGGCTGGGTGTGGTGGCTCCCGCCTGTAATCCCAGCACTTTGGGAGGCCGAGGCAGGCGGATCTCACAGTCAGGAGTTCAAGACCATCCTGGCCAACATAGTGAAACCCCATCTCTACTAAAAATACAAAAATTAGCTGGGCGTGGTGGTATGTGCCTGTAGTCCCAGCTACTCGGGAGGCTGAGGCAGGAGAATCGTTTGAACCCAGGAGGCAGAAGTTGCAGTGAGCCGAAGTCATGCCATTGCACTCCAGCCTGGGCAATAGAGTGAGACTCTGTTTCACAAAAAAAAAAAAAACTGAAGTCCAAAGAGATCAAGCTACGTGCCTGCAATCACATAGCCAAATGATTCTGGAGCCAGGATAAAAACCCAAGCAGCCTAATTAAAGAGCCTAGCTTCTTAACCACTCTGCGCAGTGTCTCTCTCTTTTTTTTTTTTTTTTTTGAGACGGAGTCTAGCTTTGTCACCCAGGCTGAAGTGCAGTGGTGCCATCTCAGCTCACTGCAACCTCTGCCTCCCAGGTTCAAGCAATTCTTCTGCCTCAGCCTTCCGAGTAGCTGGGATTACAGGCGCCCACCACACGCTTGGCTAATTTTTGTATTTTTAGTAGAGACGGGGTTTTGCCGTGTTGGTCAGGCTGGTCTCAAATTCCTGACCTCAAGTTATCCACTCGCCTTGGCCTCCTAAAGTGCTGGGATTACAAGCATGAGCCACTGCACCTGGCCTGTGCAGTGTCTCCCTTACATACTCCACCGTAAACTAACAAAAAAGGCAGAACTGACATCATCGCAAATCCAGGCCTGCCTGACTCTAATACCACTTTATTTCCTAGCTTTAATTCTTGCTAGTAGAATTAAATGCAACATGGAAGTTTAGTTTCTGATCTCCGTGATTTTAACTTCTATAATTCATAGGAAATGGGTGTGTGGCTTGCCCAGGCAAAATGACTACTTTCCTCAACAGTAGGTTATTTCAAGAAAACCAAGGGAAAAAGTACCAAACTTTGGTAGTTTTTAAGACATACTTCAATATGAACTACTAAAATCTTTTCAAGTAATATATTTATCATATATATGACAAATCACTTGGATTTTCATTTGCGAAATTTTCTTGAAGGAACTGAAGTAGAGTCTTCAAGCAAATCAGAAAAGCTGAGTTATGTAGAAACCACACCCTAGCCCTGTGGCTACTTCTACTTCTGCAGTCCTTCTGGGCTTCACTAATAAAGTAAGTTTCCTACCTCAAAAACAGAGCTTTAGAAAGCATTATGAAGACTCTTCCTGAGGTTGTTAATGTGTCAGTAAAACCACTTGATGGTATTTTTAAGTAGTAAATCTTTCGGAGTCACAATCCTATGAATAAAGTACTTTATTAAAGACCTCAAGTTTTTTTATTGCCCATATAATTTTTTTTTTACAATTTTTATGATTTTGGCAGGAACTTCATCCCAAAGTGAATGTGTTTCCAAAGTCTGAACAACATTGCATCAGTCATTTACAAGTGAAGACACTTATATAAGAAGAGGAATAAGTTCTGGTTTTTGAATGTGCTATTACAACACATTTTCTTACTCATTTCCTACTACTGATCTCTAGAGATGCATTTTTATAAATAAATAAATATTAAATTCTTCCTAATAGTCAAGTCCTTTTTAACCCCTCTTCTCCCCCCAATATTCAAATCTTGATAATTTAATAACTACTAGTTATAATTGAATTAAAATGACTCACTGAGGACATTTGCATGGCTATTTATTGTTGTTGTTCCACTGACTAATAAATAGTTTCTGGCATCAGACTTGTATGTAGGATGTAGCTGTGAATATATATGGAAAGAGGATTATTGCTGAAGGTACAATAATGCAATGATCTGGGTTCAAATCCTAGCTTTGCCATTTAATAGCTGTGTGAACTTGAGCAAAGTGAATAACCTCTCTGATCATTAGCACAATGATTGTGCTAATGGTAAGTATTCAATAAATGAGCATTTATAAATCATCAGTTTTGGTTTCTAAGCACCATTCCCCAGTATTAGGAACCAAAGCTCTTTAAAGAATTGGCTGGTAGGCTGGGTGCAGTGGTTCATGCCTGTAATCCCAGCACTTTGGGAGGCCAAGGTGGGTGGATCACTTGAAGTCAGGAGTTCGAGACCAGCCTGGCCAACATGGTGAAACCTCTCTCTACTAAAAATACAAAAAATTAGCCAAGCATAGTGGCATGTGCCTGTAATCCCAGCTACTAGGGAGGCTGAGGCAGGAGAATCACTTGAACCTGGGAGGCAGAGGTTGCAGTGAGCTGAGATCGCGCCACTGGACTCCAGCCTGGGAGACAGAATGAGACTCTGTCTCAAAAAAAAAAAAAAAAAAAAGAATTGGCTGGTTTGGCTGGTTTTAGTTCAGTGGCCTGAATATTGCAAGAGAGCCTGTGATGACTTCTTCAGCCAGAGATCAAGGAAGACTTGAGAGACTAAAGGACTCATGCTACAAGGTCACAGGGTACATCCTGAAGGAGCTTCTGCGGGACAAATTTGGAGAATTTGGAGCACTGAAAGAGAATAATTGATTATAACACAGAAAATAAATAAAAACCCCTGTGTCCATTGAATTGAAAACAAAAGGAAAGGAAATAAAGAAAGCTTTTCTTTAGAGAAGACTACCGCCTAATAGATGGGAGGAATGACGAAATTAGAATATCACCACTTTGCCACCCATGAGGTAATAGTTAATCCAGACAAGAATCGGTGGATGCTGACATCACTAGGTAAAGTCAGAGGGAACAGGAATAACCTGATAATGATCACCCCATAGAAACTTAACTACAGAAGAGAAAAAATGTACCCTTACACCAGAGAGATTCGTAGTCAAATTTAGTGTCACCAGCACTGGAACACTCTAACATTATTTGCCTTCTAATAGAATGCAATATGAAATATAATATATAATATTCTTGCCAAAAGCCTTAATCTGAATCCAATCCAGCCTCTAGATCCAACTTTTAAGTTTACAGGATATAGAGAAACAAGTTAAACCACACAGTGAAGAAACAATCAGGCCGCTGCTCTGGACTCTCCAACATGTCAATGCTATTTAAAACAACAACAACAACGACAACAAAAAACTGACACTAATCAACAAATGCAGTGAATTAACCTAGGTAGGATCCCAATCTGGGGAAGAAAACTGCTGTAAAAGACATTCTTGTAGCAAGTGGTGAAATTTAAATGTGGAATGATACTAGATTATTATTAGCTAAGCCAAACTTGGTGGCTTAAAACAGCAAACACTGATTATCTCGCAGTTTCTATGGGTCAGGAAACTCGGCACGACTTTGCTGGTGGTGGTTCTGGCTCAGGGGCTCTCCTAAGTTAGGGCCAAGCTGTTGAGCAGGGCTGCAGTGCTCCCCAGGATTGACCAGAGGAGGATTCCCTGCTGGGCTCACTCACATGGTAGCTGACAGGCGTCAGGTCGTTAGCACGTGGGCCTCCCGAGAGGTGGCTGAGTGCCTTCACCACATGGTAGCTGACTTCCCTCTCCCTCTCCCTACCTCACAACATGGCCCCTGGCTTCCCTCAAGAGCAAGGGACTCCAGAGAGATCAATAGAGTGTATTTAAGACAGAAGCCACAGCCTTTTTATAACCTAATATCAAAAGTGATATCCATCATTTCTGACATATTCTATTCACTAGAAGGGAATCACTAAGCCCAGACCGTGCTCAAGAGGAAGCATGTAAAAAAATGCGTGTGCTTAAAAACCACCACAGATGGTATCCGGCATTACAGTTAACTTTCAGATGCAGCAGTGGTATCGTGATTACATAGGGCAATGTCCTTATTCTTAGGATAAATATGCTGACATAGAGGCAATACAAATGATGTCTGCAACTTATTTTCAAGTGGTTCTGCAAATACATGTATGTTTATGTAACAATAAACAATAACAAATATATATTGTTTATATAAAACAATAAAGCAAATAAAACAAAATGCTAATCATTGTTGCATCTGGGTGGATGGTGGTGGGTGATCATTGGCATATTCCTTCACTCTTTCTATATATTTGAAATTTTTTAAAAGACAATGTTGGTGAAAAATAATGGAAAGTTATTAGGTTGATGCCATTAAAAGTCATTGCAAAAACCGCAATTACTTTTGCACCAACCTAATACTATGGACTGATTTGTGCCTTCCCCAAAATTCATATTTTGAAGTCCTAACCCCCAATGTGATGGTATTTGTGGGTGGGGCCTTTGGGAGGTGATTAGTTTCAGATGAAGTTTTGAGGGTGGGGACCTCACAATGGGATTAGTGCCCTTAGAAGGAGAGACATCGTAGTACTTCAGCTTGCTTGCTCTCTCTGTGACATGTGAGGACACGGGGAGAAGGCAGCCACCTGCATGCAGGATGAGGGCTCTCACCAGAACCTGACCATGTTGGCACCCTGATCTTGGATTTCCCAGCCTCCAGATTTGTGAGAAATATATTTGTGTTGTTTAAGCCACCCAGTCTATGGTACTGTATTATGACAGCCCAAGCTGACAATAAGGGCATTGATAACAATAATAAACTTCACACTTTCCAGAGAGTTAATGTGTCAGGAGAATAAAGCCAGTGGTGCAAAGGGCCTTTTGATGCAGGGAATTAATTGAAAATAGAAATTATCATCATGACTGTGCTTTCCAACTTCCCATCTTACCTCAGTGTGGCTGTCACTAGACAGAGAAGGGCCAAAAGAAATTCCAGAAAAGGCAACTCCTTCTCCTGCACCCACCAATTCCACAGGCCCCTCCTCAGCCTGTGGGCCACCACTAGCCCTTCACCCCCAGGGAGGCTCCCTTTATCAGCACCAGTCCTTAGCTGATCTTAAATTCCATCTGCTGGGCCACTGCCATTCACTTTTTTCCTATGTACTTTTATTAACTGATTGTATAAGCTCGTTTTTGCTTTTGGAAATGGATCATTATTATTAATCCCATAATAAATTTCTTTATCACAGAATTATAATTAAGGGATTATGCAGTGTTAAAAAATATACACGGTATTAAATAGCTCAAATAGGTTGCAGATCATTTGAAAAGATCAGCCAATTCACTGTGTAAATAAAAGTTTACAATTCAGTCACTTCCTTTTGGCAATATCTGTCAGAATTACAAGGTCCATGTCCTTTGGCCCAGCCAGTCTACTTCTTGGATTTTGTCTTATTGATATATCCTCCCACATGAAGAATGATATAAGATTACTCATAATAGCTGTATGGATAATAATGTATAGTATATTGCCACTTGTGTTAAAAAATAAATAAAAAGAGAAACATATAGTGTGCAGAGTGTGTCAACATTTGTGTTAAAAAGAAATTAAAAGAATATGTATGTATGTGTGTAAAATATTTCGAGAAGAGTATATAAGAAATCACTGGGGCAGGGCTGAATGTCTCATGCCTGTAATCCCAGCATTTTGGAAGTCCCAAGTGGGAGGATCACTTGAGGCCAGGAGTTTAGGACCAGCCTGGGCAACATAGCGAGACCCTGTCTCTACAACAAAATTTTTAAAAGAAAGAAATGGTTAACAGAGAGGTTGCCTCTGAAGAGAACTGGGTGGCTGTGGAGAGGGGTATGGGGAACATGTTTCACCATATACCCTTGTACATTTAGAATTTTGTTTCTTGAACAAATATTACCTATTTGTTCAAATATATTAAATTTAAACTTTTTTTTTTTTTTTTTTTTTTGAGACGGAGTCTCGCTCTGTCGCCCAGGTTGGAGTGCAGTGGCGCAATCTCGGCTCACTGCAAGCTCCGCCTCCCGGGTTCACGCCATTCTCCTGCCTCAGCCTCTCCGAGTAGCTGGGACTACAGGCGCCCGCCACCACGCCCGGCTAATTTTTTGTATTTTTAGTAGAGACGGGGTTTCACCATGGTCTCGATCTCCTGACCTCGTGATCCGCCCGCCTTGGCCTCCCAAAGTGCTGGGATTACAAGCGTGAGCCACCGCGCCCGGCCGGCTAAATTTAAACTTTTTAAGATCCTATAATTTAACTAAAGTAAGACATCTTCTCTACAAATTCTTTACTTTTAAGTGTTTTGTATTCCTTTTTTCCAATTATTAAAAAAATGTGGCTGGGCACAGTGGCTCACACCTGTAATTCCAGCACTTTGGGAGGCCAAGGTGGGCAGATCACTTGAGGCCAGGAGTCGAGACCAGCCTGGCTAACATGGTAAAACCCTGTCTCTATTAAACAAAAATTAGGCCAGCCACGGTGGCTCACGCCTATAATTCTACCACTCTGGGAGGCTGAGGCGGGAGGATCATGAGGTCAGGAAATCGAGACCATCCTGGCTAACACGGTGAAACCCCATCTCTACTAAAAATACAAAAAAACAAAATTAGCTGGGCGTGGTGGCGAGTGCCTGTAGTCCCAGCTACTTGGGAGGCTGAGGTGGGAGAATGGCATGAACCAGGGAGGCGGAGCTTCAGTGAGCCAAGATAGCACCACTGCACTCCAGCCTGGGCGACAGAGCGAAACTCCATCCAAAACAAAACAAACAAACAAACAAACAAACAAAAAATTAGCTGGGCATGGTGGTGGGTGCCTGTAGTCCCAGCTACTTGGGTGGTTGAGGCAGGAGAATTGCTTGAACCAGGGAGGAGGAAGTTGCAGTGAGTCAAGATCGCGCCACTGCACTCCAGTCTGGGTGACAGAGTGAGACTCCTTCTCAAAAATTAATTAATTAATTAATTAATTAAAATTTAAATTTTAAAATGTTTAAATGTACATATATAGTCAATGGCCTGTTCAAGTCACTTTGTCCCATGTCACCCCCAACCCTCCTGCTGAGTGCAGGCTCTTAAAATTGCGATCAATAAAAAAAAATTGTAATCAATAGTTCTAGGGCACTTATCTGACATCCATCTCTTCCATTTCTGCTTCTTCAACATGGTCCCAGATGCACACACATACTTCACATATCGTACCTGGTTCAGCTTGTCTTTCTCTTCAATACAGGAGGCAGCTTTTTTCTGCTCTCTGTTGACTTCTGAAGCCAGCCTCATGATCGTTTCTCTGCTAGCTTTTGCTTCCATCTCATGGACATTTATAGTCTCTTCAAGAATAACAATTTGTCCTTTCACGAATTCATTTTCTTTGCGCAGCTCTCTAAGCTGAAGAGGAAGCAATTACAGCTGTCCTATAAAAATTAACAATTTCATACATTTTCTCTAAGCAAGTCACAATCTATAGACTGCATTATCATATGAAAAATGTAATAGCACTATCCCTACATGGACTGGAAAGGTCACATTTTCAAAGGCAGCCTGTAAACTCCGTTTTAGACCTGGGGGTCAAATTCAAATTATCCAAAAGGTGGCCACAAGGCAAGGATAATGAAGCCAAAAGCGTCCCGACGGAACACAAATCAGCAAACCTCTGGCTGCTAAATACACCAGGTAAGGTGAAGCTGGGCTACAGTAGGCGATGAAGCAAGGGACTTGCCTTCAGCCCATGTCCACTCAGACCTTCTGCAGTCAAGACACCATGTGGCACTGGAGGAAATACAGAGAACACAGGGCCATGCTTTTTTAAAAAATATATTCTTCTATTTAATATAAGCATAGGAAAATTCAGAATAACAGCTTAGTGTTTACCATAGGGAATTGAGATTAGCAGGGCTTTTGCTCACTATGTTGTGCATTGGAATGGTTAACTGGGAGCATTTATAAGATTTACAAGGGGAAAATAAAAGCCAGCAGGCTCCTTGACCTCAGGGAACGAGCCATACAGACAATCTCACTCTGTAGGGCCAGGGGGAGGCCTGTAAGGTGACTTGAGACACCTCAGGACAGGGTCAGCATTTGTGTTGAGACTCTCCATGGAAGTGATGTACCTTTGAGCCTCAATGCTCTGAAAACATGGTGCCCCACTCCCAACTCATGCTGTTCCCTCTCTCTCCAACACTCTTCCTCACATTTGCATGATCTCTCCTCAATGGCCCTCAAAACTCCCGACCTCACGGGGGCGCTCTTCAGACAGTGTCTGACACCTGTGACTTGCTTCCCTCTCTATCCCTGCACCCTGATTTGTTTTTCTGTATTGCACCTTTCACCATGTGGAGCAATCGTAGATATTTATTTTGTTATTTCTTCACTATCCTTACCCTTTGAAAATGAAATCTCTAGGCAAGCATAGACACAGTCTTGTCTCATTCACTGCTATCTCTCCAGCACTCAGAACAGTGTCTAGCATATAGTAAGCACTCACTAAATATTTGTGAAATGAAGGAATGAATGTCTAATTATTAGGGATGCATGGTTCCTTGGGAATAAGCGTGCACACGTGTCTATGAGGGCGTGTGAAAGCGAAGGAACAGTTTTGAAACCAGAGCCATTTTGTTCTTGGAGGAACACCTAATAAGGCTGAGGTCTTGGTCAAGACAACAGAATTCCTGCCCATGTTTTTTTTTTTTTTTTTTTTCTTTTTAAGACAGGCGTGGCCGAGATGCCAAAGCTCCAGATTCCTACCCTCTGTCGTGAAATATAGATTCCACTACTGTTCAGGTAAGCTGAGGCCAACAAATCCCAGGAGGAAATCGCCGTCAAAAAGATGGTTTCTTATTCATTGTTCCCAAGTGGAAGGAACCCACCACACTACACAGGGCCATGGGGAAGCACCAGGGTCAGTCAGGAGGCAGAAGAAGCGGGGAGAAGAGCGGGCGAGAGGCTTTATGGTCGCCTCCGCAGGAAGGAATAAGCAAAGCAGAGTAAGCAGACTTAGAGTTGGCTATTGAATGATTTCAGTGACTCTTGGGGTGTAGGGGCTGACCCGAGCTATCTGGGGGGCTTAGGGCAAGGGGCAGTAACCTGCAGGTAAGAGCCAGTTGTAGGAGGTGGCTGGGGAGTGGGCTCTGGATTGGTCAGTTCACACGTGAAAGCTCTGCTGGGAAGGGCAGGCTCTCCCGGCTCAGCAAGACCCCGGAAGTCAAAGCGTTAGAAATACAGAAAAGACAAGGGCATGATGAATGTAGTAGAAACACCCAGATTAGCACCTGGACATTGTGTCTGATAGAGAAAAGAGCATCACGGAAGAAGGAGCTTCTGAATTCCCTTTTCTTATCCCCATCATTTGGTTTGAAAGATAATTCTCAAACTACAAGTGGACTTTTACAGCCGAGTTCCCGGTCATAAGTTAGCCATAGGGAGCAGGAGGAGAGGCATCCAGCACCCATGAGAGCATCAGGTGGACCCATGGTCCCAGCTATCAAAACCCATCCGTGAAGTAGAATACTTCCCAAAGTCGAATGAAGTCATCTTGCGGCTTTCAGAGAGGACATTTGGGAAGCTCACTAGCAGACACCTGAGAGGTGGCTTTTAAAAATGGCTGCATGATAGGCCAGACGTGATGGCTCACGCCTGCAATCCCAGCACTTTGGGAGGCCAAGGTGGGAGAACCACTTGAGCCCAGGAGTTACAGACCAGCCTGAGCAATACAGTGAGGCCTTATCTCCATTAAAAAAAAAAAAAAAAGATGCATGGGAGCTGGGCATGGTGGCCTACAACTGTAATCACAGCACTTTAGAAGGCAGAGGTGGGGTAATTGCTTGAGGCAAGGAGTTCAAGACCAGCCTGGACGACATAGGAAGACCTCATCTCTACATAAATAAAATAATTAGCCAGACACGGTGGTGCATGCCTGTAGTCTCAATTACTTAGGAGGCTGAGGCAGGAGGATCACTTGAGCCCAAGAAGTCAAGGTCACAGTAAACTAGGATCATACCACTGTACTCCAGCCTGGATGACAGAGCAAGATCTTGTCTCTAAATTTAAAACAAACAAACAAAAAAACAAAACAAAACAACAACAACAACAACAAAAAAAAAACGGCTGTATGGAAATCTGTCAGGAAGCAAGGATATAAAAGGTTTGTAAATAGCCAAAGAGAACCAAATACTTTCAGGTACCCTAATGAAGCACTATGGGCCAAGTGAATTATTCAGTTAATATTATTTATTTCTGACTTAATGGTAATCTACCATTAAAGTAGAATTTTTGCTATTTGTTTTTTTGTTTTGTTTATTTTTTGAGACAGAGTCTCACTCTGTGGCCCAGGCTGGAGTGCAGTGGCTTGATCTCACTGCAACCTCCGCCTCCTGGTTCAAGTGATTCTCCTGTCTCAGCCTTCCAATTAGCTGGGATTACAGGCACCCGCCACCACACCTGGCTAAGTTTTGTATTTTAGTAGAGATGGGGGTTTCTCCATGTTGGCCAGGCTGGTCTCGAACCCCTGACCTCAGGTGATCTGCCCGCCTGGGCCTCCCAAAGTGCTGGGATTGCAGGTGTGAGTCACCGCGCCCAGCCACTATTTGGTTTTAATGTAAATTCTTGAAGTACTTTAGAACTCACACTCAATCAGTATCCTAAAAATGACATGCAGCTGGTTGTGTGAGTATATGTCTGGCTGTAACTGAAAGGAAAAAAACTCCCTAAAGCAAATGGTTAAAATGAGTAATTAATTGTGTATGACAACCTAAATATATTTTAGACAAAGCCATTAATCTCTTTTGGAGAATAATTAATTCCAATAATGCTAGAAAAGATCTTGGAATTGAGGCTCAGGCAGGTGATGTGACCTGTCCCAAGTCACACAGTTAATTAATGCTACACTTGGTCTACTGTGCCATTCTCCTGCCACCCCCAAACTCAACCACAGCACTTCCTTTCATGCCACATGTCAGAATTACCACTACATTTGTAGACTTTTTAATCTGCATACAGACACCTTTAAAATTAAATCTTCATCTGATGCCTTGTCATTCCTCTCATCTGGATCCAAGCAGTCACGCAGTTGAGTCAGAAATTCCTCATGTTTCGTGCAATTCTTTGAAACTTGTTTCTTATTCTCCTCATTTTCTTTTGAACACTTTCTGTTAAGCAAATAACAAATAAGTCAGCATCTAACACCATGGAAGATAACATTCATCAAACTAAGTCAGAATATAAGCTCTATGGGGGAAATAATTGTCATTTTCAACACAACACAGTTTCCCAGACACAGAGCAAATTATTGTCACAGAAGCCCTATAAAACCCTATAAAGGAAGGAGAAAAGTGGCAGCAATTTCAGGACACCTGTGCTTTGCAGAAATATAAGGAAATCTTCAAGGCATTGTGGACTTAGTAACAGGAGGGGAAATGAATTCCCCTAGCTTCAACCCTTTAGGATCTCTAAAAATGGAGGCACGTGTCTAGAGCACACATGCTCACAATCCACATAGCCATGGGTCTTCACTGGGGCCTCGTGGGGAAGGAGAGTGCTACCACATTGGTTCTAGAGGACCAAGCTTCATTTTATTTTCAAACTTTACAATACAGTGATTTATAAGGGTTCTGGTTCGTGGCCAGGCATAACTATAATAACAAATACATCAAAAGCACAGAAGAGTCTCGCCTCTGGAAAACAGGTGTGCTCAATCACCAGTAAAGTTCATTATTAGTTTTCACACGCCCTCAGTCTTTAAAGCGTATTGGAAGAAAGGAAGGAAAATCAGTATATCGAAGAGATGTCTGAACCCCCATGTTTACTGCAGTTCTATTCATAATAGCAAAGATAGGGGATCAACATAAGTGCCCATCAGTGAGTGAATGGGGAAAAAAAATATGATACATACACATCGGAATACTACTCAGCCTTTTAAAGAGTGAAATCCTGTCAGGAGTGGCAATATGGATGAACCTGGAGGATATTATGTTAAGTAAAATAAGTCAAGTACAGAAAGATAATTACCTCATGTTTTCACTCATATGTGGGAGCTAAAAAAAATTGAACTCGTAGAAACAGAGTAGAATTTTGATTATTAGAGGCTGGAAAGGGTAGCGGATGAAGGAGAATACAGTGAGGTTAGTCAATGGCTATAAACTTATAAAGATAGTTATAAACTTATAAAGCTAGATGGCAGGGGTAAGTTCTAGTGTTCTGTAGCATAGTAGGGTGAATATGGTTAACAAGAATTTGGTTTCCAAATAGCTAGAAGAGAGGATTTTGAATGTTCACAACACAAAAAAATGATAAATGTTCAAGATGATGGATTTACTAATTTCCCTGATTTGATCATTATACATTGTGTACATGTATCAAAATATCACTCCATATCCCATAAATATGTACAATTATTACAAGTCAACTAAAAATAAAAGGAAAAAAAGAGCATTGGAAGAGTACTAGAATTGGCCAGTCAAGGAAAAAGGAAATTTATGGTCCATTATGAATATATTATTTCAAATCTCCGATAGGTTTGTTGAAATAGTATGGTCTATTTCTAATGCTTTAAATGTTAGCAACTAAGAGATTGTCAAAAATAGGCATAATTTAAAGGCAAATTAGAATCATTTCAGTAATTTAGTGTCATTTTTCAAATATCCAAGATAATAAACATGATTATTGCTTTTCCTTTTTACCATGTTGAGTGTTTACTGCAAATTCCTTCACGCTATTCAAAGATTAACAAAGCATGTAATTGCAGATACTCAAAGCATATCAGATTTCTACTTAGAAAAATGTGTAACGATAAAAGACTAACATCACTATATTTCTGAGTTCTTATTTTAGCATATGAAAGGTAAAACTCTTCAGTCTTTTGGACCCAGGAAAGGCATAATTAATTGTATGGTGCTGATTGATTTACATACGTGATTCCATACATTAACCCCAAGATTTCAATCTTTCTTCTCCATTCCAGAGGTCTCTAAACTACTTCCATTTCTATTTGCAATTCACTTGACCCAACAAAGTTTCAGGAATCTACCTTAAGAAAATAATCACAGAGCCCCGTCCGGGAAGAAGTGAGGAGCGCCTCTGCCCGGCCGCCCCGTCCGGGAAGAAGTGAGGAGCGCCTCTGCCCGGCCGCCCCGTCCGGGAAGAAGTGAGGAGCGCCTCTGCCCGGCTGCCCCATCTGGGAAGTGAGGAGAGCCTCTGCCCGGCC
>NW_026652304.1:2117155-2134865 GCF_009828535.3 Hylobates moloch
CCCATCGTCTGGGAAGTGAGTAGCGCCTCGGCCCGGCCGCCCCGTCTGGGAAGTGAGGAGCGCCTCTGCCCGGCCACCCATCGTCTGGGAAGTGAGGAGCGCCTCTGCCCGGCCACCTATCGTCTGGGAAGAAGTGAGGAGCGTTTCTGCCTGGCCGCCCCGTCTGGGAAGTGAGGAGCGCCTCTGCCCGGCCGCCCCGTGTCTGGGAAGAAGTGAGGAGCGCCTCTGCCCGGCCGCTCCATCTGGGGGGTCTACCACGGAGGCCAGGAGCAATGTGGGGGCTGGACGTGGTGGCTCACGCCTGTGGTCCCGGCACTCTGGGGGGCGAGGCGGGTTGATCACTTCGGGCTAGGAGTTCGAGACCAGTCTGGCCAACTTGGCGAAACATGAAAAATACAACAGACAAACTAACCAACCAACTCAGTGACAACAAAACAGGTCTACCCTGGAGTCATACTCTAATTTTTTCTATTTTCCTCCCTTTCTGATCCTTTATCCCACTTTCTTTTTCTTCCTCTTCCTTCTGCCTCTTCTTTGTCAAATAGAGGATTGAGTTATTATCACTGATCCATATAAAGTCCCTCTCTCATTTATTTTAACTCCCACCCCCCATTTCTATTCCCCGACTTCCCATGTGCAACCTTCCTAATATGTTTGATACGCATCTTTTTGTTTGTATGTATTTTTAGAAAATGTTTATTGTTTTTTGTGTGCAAAAAAAATTAATAAAAAAAGAAAAAAAAGAAAATAATCACAGAAATGTAAAAATATGAATCACATAGATATTCATTGCAACTTGGTTTTTAGTAATTTTTTAAGTG
Organism: Hylobates moloch; assembly: GCF_009828535.3. Taxonomy (NCBI): domain Eukaryota; kingdom Metazoa; phylum Chordata; class Mammalia; order Primates; family Hylobatidae; genus Hylobates; species Hylobates moloch. The sequence goes on from NW_026652304.1 coordinate 2,117,977, forward strand.
GAACTAACCTAAGAGCCTGTAGAAATAGCAGAAGTAATTGATTGAGTAAATTATGGTATTTCAAGCAAAGGAACACAATGGGCCATTTAAAATTATGTACTAGGCTTGGCACAGTGGCTCACGCCTGTAATCCCAGCACTTTGGAAGGCCAAGGTGGGAGGATTGCTTGAGGCCAGGGATTCAAGACCAACCTGGGCAACATGGCAAGACGCCATCTCTACAAAAAAATTTAAAGATCATCTGGGTGTAGTGGCATGCACCTGTGGTCTCAGCTACAAAAGAGGCTAAGGTGGGAGGATCACTTGAGCCTAGGAGGTCAAGGCTGCAGTGAGCCATAATTGCGCCACTGCACTCCAGCCTGGGTGGCAGAGTGAAAACCTGTCTTAAATAAGTAAATAAATAAAATTATATACTGAATGAGTTTTTAAAATATTTACAACACATGGCCAGGCACAGTGGCTCACTTCTATAATCTTAACACTTTGGGAGACCAAGGCAGGCAGATCAGGAGCTCGAGACCAGTCTGGCCAACATGGCAAAACCCTGTCTCTACTAAAAATACAAAAATTAGCCGGGTGTGGTGGCACACACCTGTAATCCCAGCTACTCAAGAGGCTGAGGCATGAGAACTGCTCGAACCTAAGAGGTGGAGGCTGCAGTGAGCCGAGGTCATGTCACTGCACTCCAGCCTGGGTGACAGAGCAAGACTCTGTCTTAAAAAAAAAAAAAAATATATATATATATATATATATATATATATATATACACACACACACATATATATATTTAGAACATATGATTCAGTAAAAATAGTACACTACCTAAAGTCATTTGTATATGATTTTCTGAAAAATATGTTCAATAAAATATTAATATTAATTATAGCTTTTCTATAATCATAAGGTTTTAAGTAATTATTAACTTCTTCTTGGCACTTTTCTGTATAAAAAATATTTTTTACAATATGCATATAGTGTTTTTACTACTCATTTATTTAATAAATACTTATTGAGTACCCACCATACACCAAGCCCCATTAAAGGTGCTAAAGATACAATAGTAAACAAAAGAGATACAAATCCAGCCAGGCGCAGTGGTGTGCACCTGTAGTCCCAGCTACTAGGGAGGCTGAGGTGAGAGGATCACTTGAACCCAGGAATTTTAGGCCAGCCTGGGCAAGATAGTGAGACCCCCGTCTCTGAAAAAAAAAATTATTGACCTCATGGAGCTTATGTTCTATTTGGAAAGATGGACAATAATCAAAATATTAATATATGTAAAATGTATAGTACATTATAATAGGACTAGAGAGAGAAAATTAAGCAGTAAGGAAAGAGGGGCAAGAGCTATTAGAGGAGTAAATTTTTAGCTATGTTATTCATGGAACATCTCACTTGAAAAGTGCCATCTGAGTGAAGACTTAAAGGAAATGGAGGCGGCCATGTGACATCTGGGGGAAGAGCCTTCCAGGAAAAGAAATTAACAATTGCAAAGATCCTGAGGTACGATGAGGTCTGTCAGGTTCAAGGGACAGCAAAGAAGACAGCGATCTGGAATAGAAAGAATAAGGAGGAGAATGGTAGCAAAACCAGGTCAGGATGAGCCTTTTGGCTCATAGAAAACACTGTCTTTACCCTGAATGAGAACAGAAGTCACTGGAGGACTCTGTGCTAAGAATTGACACGATCTAATTTGTGTTTTAACAGGATCACTCTGGCTGCAGGGGGCACAGTCAGAGGCAGGAAAACCACTGCTATGAACAAAATGTTTATGTCCTCTGAGAATTCATATGTTGAAGTCCTAATTCCCAATATGATGGTATAATATTTGGAGGTTGGACCTTTGGGAGGTAATTAGGTCATAAGGGTGGAGCCCTCATGAATGAGATTAGTGCCCTTATAAGAAGGGACACTGGCTGGGCGTGGTGGCTTATCCCTATAATCCCAGCCCTTTGGGAGGCTGAGGCAGACAGATCACTTGAAGCCAGGAGTCTGAGATCACCCTGGCCAACATGGTGAAACCCCACCTCTACTAAAAATACAAAACATTAGCTGGGCATGGTGATGCACACCTATAATCCCAGCTACTTGGGAGGCTGAGTCACAAGAATTGCTTGAACCCGGGAGGCAGAGGTTGCAGTGAGCCAAGATCACACCCACTGCATTCCAGCCTGGGCAACAGAGCAACACTCTGTCAAAGAAAAAAAAAAAAGAAGCAGCAGAAGAAGAAGGAGGAGGAGGAGGAGGAAGGAAGAGGAGGAAGAGGAGGAGAAACATGGAGAGGTGATCTCTCTCTCTCTCTGCCGTGTGAGGATACAGCAAGAAGGCATTCATCTGCAAACCAGAAAGAGGACCCTCACCAGGAACTGAATAGGCCAACATCTTGATCTTGGCCTTCCCAGCCTCCACAACTACAAGGAATAAATTTCTGTCATTTAAGCCACCCAGTATATGGTATTTTTCTTATAGCAGCCCAAACCAACTAAGACAGAAATTAGTACCAGCAGTGGGATGCTGCTGTAACAGATACATATTACAATACTCCAGGGGAGAGTTAATGGTGGCTTGGATCAAGTTAGTGACAATAAAGGTGATAATGGAAAGCTGACAAAATTTAGATTTGTTTTGAAGATAGATATGATGGGATTTGCTGAAGAATCAGACATGGAGGGTGAAAAGAGAAAGAGAACCAAGTTTGATAGCAAGAATTTTGAAATGATCAACTAGAAGAATGGAATTATGAGCACATGAGATGAGGAAAAGTGCAGAAGGATTTTGTGGGAACACTGGGAGCTCCGTTTTGGACACATTAAGTTTGAGATGGGCCGGGCGCGGTGGCTCACGCCTGTAATACCAGCACTTTGGGAGGCTGAGGTGGGCGGATCATGAGGTCAGGAGATCGCGACCTTCCTGGCTAACACGGTGAAACCCCGTCTCTACTAAGAATACAAAAAATTAGCCGGGCGTGGTGGCGGGTGCCTGTAGTCCCAGCTACTCAGGAGGCTGAGGCAGGAGAATGGCGTGAACCCCAGAGGCGGAGCTTGCAGTGAGCCGAGATCGCGCCACTGCACTGCAGCCTGGGCAACAGAGCGAGAATCCGTCTCGAAAAAAAAAAAAAAAAAGTTTGAGATGCCTGTCAGAGATCCACATGGAGATGTGCAGTAGCTAGTAAGATATGTGGTTCTTGAGCTCTGGGAAGGGATCCAGGCTAGACACAGAAATGTGGGAGTCACCAGCATTTAGATACTTAAAGCCATGAAACTAAATGATATCACGAAGAGAGTAAATTTAGATACAAATGAGAAGAGATTCAAGGGCGGATCCCTGAGGTATTCCAGTATTTGAAAGCCAAAGAGATGAGGAGAAACAGTGAAAGACACTAGATAGAAAGGTAAGATTAAAAAAAGAAAAAACCTAGGCATGTGTAATATCCTGGAAGCCAAAAGAAGAAGAAAGTGGTTCAAAGAAAAAGATCAACTGTAACTGATGCCACTGATTGGTCAAGTAAGATAAGACTGACCATTTAACTTGCACTGTGCTCTCACTGATGACCTTAATGAGTGGTTTCAGTGGAGCAGATTCCAGAGAGAGAAGAGAAATTGGAGACCATGAATACATACAACATTTTTTTTTTTTTTTTTTGAGACAGAGTCTCTCTTTGTTGCCCAGGCTGGAGTGCAGTGGTGTGATCTCAGCTCACTGCAGCCTCCACCTGTCCAGGTTCAAGTAATTCTCATATCTCAGCCTCTCAAGTAGCTGGGATTAAAGGCACCCGGCAACACACCCTGCTAATTTTTGTATTTAGTAGAGACAGGGTTTCATCATGTTGGCCAGGCTGGTCTCAAACTCCTCACCTCAAGTAATCTGCCCACCTCAGCCTCCAAAAGTGCTGGGATTACAGGTGTGAGCCACCACGCCCGGACATACATACAATGTTTAAGGAGTTTTTGCTGTAAGTGGAAGTAGAGAAAGAGGACAGGGGCTGGAAGTATTGGGTTGTTTTTTTAAGATGAAATAAGTAAAATAAATATCGTGTATTTTGTTACTAAAGATATTTAACTCATTCGTAGAATTTTAAAATATATTTTAGGAACAACTCGTTCCCAATCTTGTCTCAATAATCACCTCTTGTCAGAATGAAGTGTGGAAAACCTAGGTTTCATGAGTTCTCTGCATAAAGTAGCAATAAAATCTAATGAGGAATGTTCAGTGTGATCTGGAGTGGTCTAGCTTCTGGGATGTTTTTATAACTGGCTACTAAATAAATATCTACCTCTGTGTACTATCCCACCAGCTCAGGGTTAAACTCTACTTAGAGAAATCTTCGAAATTGTGTAAATAAGCATTTGCAGCCCTAATTGATAGGCTATAAACATGCTTAAGACAAGGCTGTATTTGTTAAGACTCTTGATGACATTTAGAAATGAGCCTTGGAAAAATTTGTCAAGATTCCAAAGATATTTGAGGTCAATAACTTTTTTTCAAATTCAGTTTCAGGGCCAAGTAATGCAAAATGCCAGTACGTTCAAAAAAAAATCTTGCTATCAGAAGCTAGTATTTTAATGCTAGCTAAAGCGAAAAATATATTGCGGTATCCTTACTGTAATTTTTCATTTAACTCTACAACTTTCTTCTTTAATTCTTGGTTCTCCTTGATTGCAGTGTGAGCTGTGATTTCTGTTCTGATTTTAGAAGTGGAAAGTGCTGCTGATTCTTCTTCTAGCTCCTGAACTCTGTCTCTCAAAGAGGTAAGGAGAGATGATTTTCTGGCATTGTTTTCCTTGTAGCTCTCCATTTCAGCTTTCAATTCTTGACAGGAGACTTCTTTAGAAAGCATCTTGGATCGGAGGTCTCGAAGCTAACACAGAAAAGAAGTTAAAAAAAAAAAAAAACCTTAACAACATAAGTTTGAAGTATCTTTAAGAAACCCAAAGCCATCATTTAAATGTTCACCCTTTTATTCATGACTTAATCTAACTTTATTTTCTTTTCTAATATTTGTATCTGTATTACCAAATGAGAAATTCTGCCTAAATAATGGACTTTATATTCTATCTTTTCCAAAACCAATTGAGCAATGTCTTAAGTTGTTTAGTCTCATTCAGGAGACATTTATGATGTTGATTGCATAAGCAATAAAATATTTTGCAATGGTCCACATTTTCTAAATCTGTATTGCTCTTATTGCTGCTGATAAACAGTTAGACAAGGAACCTACAAATCACATGATCTGTGATTTCACAGCCATAACTGTTCCCCACTTAAACACAGACTACTCAGTGTATCACTGTATTTCTCACACTTATCTTCTGGACTCTGTGAGTGATAAATAAAAATAATATTTCAATTTCTGGAAAAAAATGGGAGAAAAGAAAAATCCCTATAGGATTTATATAAAGAGAACATTTTAACTTTGATGAGTTCTGTGATATCAAAATGCTGAACAATATATATGCTCTATTGAATTAAAATGTCAGACCTACCCTATGAGAAAAAGTTACGAAAGCGTGTACTTCTTTGGAACTGTGAGTGTGCATACATACATTTATTCACACATACATTATCAACTCATCTTTCTATGGGGTCCTGGCAGCCTTAGTGAGAAATCACAGGCCAGTCTAGAACTCCCTGGGGCCACCAGGCTATAAGCAGAATGAGTTTAGGAAGACTCTCAGAAACTCCACTCTAAACCTGAGCTAGCCTACAGGGTAGATGAATCCCACGCTTCTTCCTAGAATTTCCCCAGCCAGTTGGAACTACCACAGGAAAGGGATTCAGAATTCCCTCCTAAGAACTCCAGATTGCAAGCAATCCACATTAAAAGAAGATATTCTGAGAGATGCTGAAAGTTCTCTGAGGCCCACGGAGCTTTACTTAACATCTTCAGGTGCCCCCAGATCTCTCAAGGCTGTATAGCTCCTCTGAGATCCAGAATTCAGCCCAAGCCACCTGGCTTTACAATCTGGCAAATGCATAACTTTTCAGGAATTCTAGGGGATAGACACAAGAGAACAAGTTTTAACTTTGCCAAAATTCTTAAATCTATATCCCACTGTCCTATTTCTAATCACTCCTACATTCTGTTTCTTTTTTCTTTCTTTTTGAGACAGAGTCTCGCTCTGTCGCCAGGCTGGAATGCAGTGGTGTGATCTCGCCTCACTGCAACCTCCACCTCCCAGATTCAAGCGATTCTCCTGCCTCAGCCTCCCGAGTAGCTAGTACTACAGGCGCTCACTACCACGCCCAGCTAATTTTTATATTTTTAGTAGAGACAGAGTTTCACTATGTTGGCCAGGATGGTCTGGATCTCTTGACCTCGTGATCTGCCTGCCTCAGCCTCCCAAAGTGCTGGGATTACAGGCGTGATCTGTTTCATTTTATAAGAAGCTAAGAAGGCCCATTTCTGAGTGATGGAGATGCATTATCTTACCTCAGACTGAGCACATTCAAATTTGACCAAAGTTGCTGCAAGTTCACTTCGAGCATTTTGAGCCACATTCCGATAGTGGTTTAACTGCTCCCGTGTGACTGGGACTTCCAAAAGATGATTGTAAGTTTCCTGGTAGAATTCCCCCAAAATACAAAACATAAAGAAGAGTGTTAAACGATCTTTTCTGTGCAGCTGCACAAAGCAAGATTAAAGGCAGAAGCATTCTTTGTATTCCAAATGTGTCAAACATGCTACACAGAGAAGTGTTATATTCAGACCATTTGGTTCTCATTCTCAAAGTTCAAAGGGAGGCAGGAGAAAGTTCAGGAACAAATGATGTGCTCCTCTAGGATGGTGATGAGATTTGTCATTTAAGAATTGGCCTGTGGCAGAGTGTGTTGGCTCACACCTATAATCCTAGCACTTTTGGAGGCCAAGGCAGGAGGATTGCTTGAGGCCAGAAGTTCCAGACCAGCCTGGGCAACACAGCAAGACCCTATCTCTACAAAAAGAAAAAAAAATTTTTTTAATTTGTCAGGCGTGGTGTCATGACCTGTAGTCCTATCTGCTTGAGAGACTGAGGCAGGAGGATCACTTGAGCCCAGGAATTTGAGGTTTCAGTGAGCTATAATTGCACCACTGCACCCCAGCCCAGCCAATAGAGAAAGACTGCCTCCAAAAACAAGACAACAAAAAAAGGTTTTCCTTCCACCCAGCTCAAATGGTATTTGACCTCTGCCCAGAATCAATAGACTCAACAAAGAATTATCAGAGGAGAACAATGCTACATCCTGTGTAACTAGGGACAGTTTTCGTTGTTTTTCTTTGTCCAGATCACAAAGATGATCAACTCATTTCTTGTCTGTTGATTAAAGTGTCTCATTTATTTATCAAAGAGATCATGTGATCTAAATGTAAAAGTCTGTCTCCTTTGTAACTATTCACTATGCCTTTTATACTCAGTCTCATAACCTCATAACCATGATATTCTCAATCTCATAATCTCATATCCATGAATCATGAAGGCAACTGAAATGAACATGTGAGATGAGACATGGCTGGGTCACACATGGACAGCCCCTGCCCATCTGGAAGGGAACAGATCTCAGCTCCACTGATGTTTGCAGATACAGAAATAAGGAATTTCCAGCCTGGCCAAACCACTCCAATTTGGGAATTTCCAATTCCAAATCATTCCGGTTTTTCAAGACAAGCCATACATCCAGACTTTTTGAAGTGTAAATTCCCGGTTTTTGCAGATTGGCAACTGATTTAAATGTTTAAAAAAGAAACACATATGAATCAAATAAACACACCTGCAGAACAGATTTGGTGGGTTTGGCCTGTGGGCTGCAGACCGAACCCTCTGGTCCCGTTTCCATCCCACTCATGCCATATGCCTGCTTCCTTCAAGAATTATTACTGAGGTTGGATATCTACACCACCTCTATGGAGTTTCCAAAGCCTGTGGTCTTTGTGAAAGACACAGAAGAAAGTCATTCGTTTTCGAAGGAATACGAAAGAGGTCACATAAAGGAGGATTTCCCGGAGTATCGAAATGGCCTCAGGAGACTCAGTGATAAAATCTTTTTAAGACTGCCAGAGACTACTCCACTGCCAGCAACTACTGTTTGATATAGTCATGAATGCAAAAGTCTTCTTAAAGCTCATAACTTTTCAACAAGCGTCATGACCTGTGTGATTCAATCCACAAAATGCCAAACAAAACCATCAGAGCTCTTAGTAATAGCTAGTGTTTGCCAATCATAGCACAACCAAGAAGATGGTAGATATGTACTCTGGGGAAAAAGCATAAAAAGTTTAACTGAATCTCTTATTAGAGAACCACATCCTGTTCAGACTCATTCAATAGTCGGAGGGTCTTCTCCACCCTGACCACCACGCCATATTTTCTAAACTAGGCCGTATGAGGACATAGGTCACATATAAGAGATTTCACCTATAGTATGTATGGCATACCATATTATAAAATTTATTAGGAAAATAAGTTTCCCAATGGCTATGATTATTTGATTATTTCTTTCAATGACTAACATCTCTTTTTTTTTTTTTTTTTTTTAAAGAAAAGAACCTAGGCCAGGTGCAGTGGCTCACGCCTGTAATCCCAGTGTTTGGGGAGAATGAGACAGGAGGATCACTTGAGCCCAGGAATTCCAGACCAGACTGTGCAACAGTGAGAATCCCATCTCTATGAAAAATTAGCTGGGCGTGGTGGCATGTTTCCGTTGTCCCAGCTACTTGGGAGCCTGAGGTGGGAGGAGCGCTTGAGCCCCAGGTGGTCAAGCTGCAGTGAGCTGTGATCGCACCACTGCACTCCAACCTCAGCAGCAGAGCAAAACCCTGTCTCAAAAAAAAAAAAAGAAATGAATGAAAGAAAGAAAAGAAAAAAGAAAAGAAGCGAAGCTATATATTAAGATATTATTCCCTTGACACTGGAGTAGGGACTACATTTGGAGAGCTCTTTTGATGACTGAGTTTAGAAGGTAGTTGCTGGATTTACATCACCCTCAGAGTCCAGCATTCTGGAGATTATCTACCAAGTAATATTTACTGATAGCCTACTCTGGATCACGCAATGAGCTGACAGTCTAAAAGGGGAAAGAGAATTTATCAAACAACCACACTTAGAATTGTATAATTACAAAATGAAATAAATGCAAGGAAGGCAAAAAGGCAGCTAACAAAGGAAAATGACTTCAGATGAAGGAGGTGGAAGGAAAGAGTTCCCTAAAGAAGTGATGAATTTTTTTTTTTTTTTGACATGGAGTTTCACTATTGTTGCCCAGGCTAGAGAGCAATGGCGCGATCTTGGCTCACTGCAACCTCCACCTCCCAGGTTCAAGCGATTCTCCTGCCTCGGCCTCCCAAATAGCTGGGATTACAGGCATGTACCATCACACCCTGCTAATTTTGTATTTTTAGTAGAGATGGGGTTTCTCCATGTTGGTCAGGCTGGTCTCGAACTCCCAACCTCAGGTGATCTGCCTGCCTCAGCCTCCCAAAGTGCTGGGATTACAGGCATGAGCCACCACACCCAGCCAGAAGTGATGATTAAATAAGAATGAAATAGTCAGCCAGGTGCGGCGGCTCACACCTGTAATCCCAGCACTTCGGGAGGCCGAGGCAGGCAGATCACAAGGTCAGGAGATCGAAACCAGCCTGGCTAACACAGCGAAACCCCGTCTCTGCTAAAAATACGAAAAAATTAGCCGGGCGTGGTGGCGGGCGCCTGTAGTCCCAGCTACTCAGGAGGCTGAGGCAGGAGAATGGCGTGAACCTGGGAGGTGGAGCTTGCAGTGAGCCGAGACCGCACCACTGCACTCCAACCTGGGCGACAGAGCAAGACTCCATCTCAAAAAAAAAAAGAAATAGTCAAGAGGTATTGAAGCAGGAGCTGCCCACATCATTCAAATAGCAAAAAGTCCATGCAAGGGCCCTGTGGCAGGGATCTGGCCCATGCCGGCAAGGATCTGAGAGAAAGCAGCGATGCCTACAGACAAACACAGACAAAACATCGTGGCAGCAGGGCTTGAAAGGCAGCCCTGAGGCCATTAAGATATTTTGTATCTGGTAGGGTTTATTTTTCAGAATAACCCTGGCTATTTCCCATATGAAATTCAAAATCTTCTTGGAAAATTCCAAAAAATTTTATTGGTATTGTTATTGGGGTCATGTTAATTTTATAAGTAAACTATGGAGAATTTATATGTTTTAAATGTTGAGTCTTCCAACTAAAATCATTTTTCTCATTTGTTCAAGAAGTCTTATTCTTTTTTTTTTTTCCTTTTTTTTTCTTTTGAGACAGAGTCTCCCTCTCACCCAGGCTGGAGTGCAGTGACGTAATCTCGGCTCACCGCAACTTTCGCCTCCCAGATTCCAGCAATTCTCCTGCCTCAGCCTCCCGAGTGGCTGGGATTACAGGCATGTGCCATGACGCCTGGCTAATTTTTGTATTTTTAGTAGAGACAGGGTTTCACCATGTTAGCCATGCTGGTCTCGAACTCCTGACCTCAACTGATCCACTCGCCTCAGCCTCCCAAAGTGCTGAGATTACAGGCATGAGCCACCACACCCCACCTATGCTTCTGTATTTACAAACCCTTTACAATAACTGTATTGCTTTCACAATTAGAATAAACATTCCCTCTTAAATTTAAAAACAGAGACAAGAACTGACAAACATCACCAACCCTGCTATGCTGTATCTTTATGAAGAAGGTGATGACAAAGAAACAACCATAGGTAACATAGACTTGAACAGATATGAAAGCTGACATCTTGGGGGTTTTCTCTCTTAATTCAGTCCTCCTGGACTACATAAAATTTTCTGAAAATTCTTCAACTTTTCCTGTATCAAACAATCTTCCCTTAAAAAAATTTTTCCCCTATTTAAAATGGCAAGATTAAATAAAAACTCATCCATTTGTCCTCACCTGAGGACAATCTAAGTTATTAGGTACCTCTCAGCTAACCCATGAAGCAATTTTAGATTAGTTTTAGAGAGCCAACTACATATGATTTGATTCTGCTACTGATATTATTATGATAATGATTGAAATTGTCTCACGGGGTGGCTCATAGTCTTTTCAGAATAAAGGATGGTTTCAAAGCTCAATGGCATAAAGCAAAGATAAGCTTATTCATAATTTAGTACACAATGTGCCCAATTATCTGACCTGGGGACAATGTCTTGGGCCAGTCTTGCTACTATGGTATTTAGTTGTCTTATTATCCCATGGACGAAAAAATAAGAAGAAAATCACTGTCTGCCCCTGACACACAAAAGCTCCTAAATCCATTCCATTCTTATCATTCTATCCCATAACTAATCTACTCTTTGTCCCAGCATTATCCCATGCTGCAGTACACAATCGTATTACCGCAGGCTCTTCCATTATGGAATGCCTGCTTGTGCCTGTCTCCTCTCTCCCTCTCCCTCTCTCTCTATTTCTCTCTCCCTCTCTTTCTCCCCACGTCCCCACCAAGCTTCCAGTGGTGCCCAGTAAGCAACTCCTTCTAAGAAGCCCTCCCCTACTGTCCATGTTCTTCTCACTACAAAAAGTTTCTTCCCTAATTTACAGTGTATACATTAAATCTTGAAAGTTGCATTTCTCCAATGTAATCATTCATCCTGTCAATTTTTGACTATTTGCAATTCTCCCCACTTGGGAGGACTTTCCTGGCCCTCCTGGTTTTCTTCCTTCTTCTGTCTGCTCTTGGTTTCTGGGGCCCACTAGAGCCTGCAGGGGAGAGTGTGGCAGCTGTGGGATCCAGAAAATATATCTGAGTGTCTATACTTCAGCAGCTGTGGGAAAAGTTTTGGAAGAAGACATTTCTGCATAAAATCAAGTACGGTGAAAAAGCTGATCATATTGTTCTTACATTATTTTCCCATCTCTTTTCCCTTGGATGTTACTCTTATTCAAATAAAAATCCTTCTAATATAGCTAAGCTCAATGGCTCACACCTGTAATCCCAGCACTTTGGGAGGCTGAAGCAGGCGGATCACTTGAGGCCAGGAGTCCATAGCCAGCCTGACCAACATGGCAAAACCCTATTGAAAATGCAAAAAAAATTAGCTAAGCATGGTGATGCACACCTCTACTCCCAGCTACTCGGGAGGCTGAGGCACAAGAATTGCTTGAGCCTGGAAGGCAGAGGTTGTAGTGACAATGATGGTGCCACTGCAATCCAGCGTGGGCAACAGAGTGAGACCCTGTCTCAAAAAAAAAAAAAAATTCTTCTAATTCAACATCCTTGTTGAAGTGAATGCAGTGCTCTAAAATATTCTTAACACTCTTGCTCCCCTGAGTCTTCTTTTCACTGGGTGGGCAGGGGCTGCACTTAGAAAAACTTTCACTCTTCACAAAACAATCTTGTTATTCCCTCACCTAAAAATCAGGCAATTAAGGCCTAAAATGGGAATTCTATTGCTGGATAGAAAACAAGTAGAAGGCCAGGGGTGGTGACTCATGCCTGTAATCCCAGCTACTCAGGAGGCTGAGGCAGGAGAATCACTTGGACCCAGGAGGCAGAGGTTGCAGTGAGCCAAGATCACACCACTACACTCCAGTCTGGCAACAGAGCGAGACTCCATCTCAAAAAAAAAAAAAAAAAAAAAGCCCAGGCGGGGTGGCTCATGCCTGTAATCCCAGTACTATGGGAGGCCAAGGCAAGCAGATCACTAGGTCAAGAGATCGAGACCATCCTGGCCAACATGGTGAAACCCCATCTCCACAAAAAATACAAAAATTAGCTGGGCGTGGTAGCGCATGCCTGTAGTTCCAGCTACTAGGGAGGCTGAGGCAGAAGAATGACTTGAACCTAGAAGGTGGAGGTTCAGTGAGCCGAGATCATGCCACTGCACTCCAGCCTGGGCAACAGAGAGAGACTCTGTCTCAAAAAAAAAGAAAAAGAAAATGAGTAGAAGACAGATGAAAGAAAGAAAGAGAAAAAGAGAGAGGAGAGAGAGAGAGAAGGAGGGAGGGAAAGAGGGAGGGAGGAAAGGAAGGAAGGAAGGAAGGAAGGAAGGAAGGACGGACGGAAGGAAGGAAGGAAGGAGACTAGTACCAGATCTGGAAGCAATGATTGCTTTCTTTGCTGTATAATAAATAAAAACAAATTTAAAGTATGCTTAGTGGAGGGATATGTAAAATGTCCCAGCTACTGCAGGAGACACTTTTCTTTACCGTATAATAAATAAAAACAAATTTAAAGTAAACTTAACGAAGGGATATATAAAATGTCCCAGCCACTGCAGGGGACACTTTGGCATATACCCTGTGACCCACAGTTCTACTTCTAATTTTATATGCATGTTCATGTTCTGTAAGTGTCCATCAATACAGAAATTAGTTAACTATAGTGTCACGCATGTCTGTATGAAGAGACCACCCAACAGGCTTTGTGTGAGCAATAAAGCTTTTTAATCACCTGGGTGCAAGCGGGTTGAGTCCGAAAAGAGAGTCAGCAAAGGGTGGTGGGATTATCATTAGTTCTTAAAGGTTTGGGATAGGTGGTGGAGTTAGGAGCAATTTTTGTGGGCAGGGGGTGGATCTTACAAAGTACATTCTCAAGGGTGGGGAGAATATTACAAAGTACCTTCTTAAGGGTGGGGGAATATCACAAAGTACATTATCCCAAGGGTGTGGAGGGTGTATTGTCATAAGGTCAATTGATCAGTTCGGGTGGGGCAGGAACAAATCACAATGGTGGAATGTCATCAGTTAAGGCAGGACCTGGCTATTTTCACTTCTTTTGTGGTTCTTCAGTTGCTTCAGGCCATCTGGATGTATACGTGCAGGTCACAGGGGATATGATGGCTTAGCTTGGGCTCAGAGGCCTGACATATAGTACATTCATAAATGGGAATCTCCAAAGCAGTTAAAAGAATCAGACTAGGCCAGTTGTGGTGGCTCATACCTGTAATCCCAGCACTTTGGGAGGCTGAGGCAGGCGGATCACGAGGTCAGGAGATTGAGACCATCCTGGCTAACACGGTGAAACCCTGTCTCTACTAAAAATACAAAAAATTAGCTGGGTGCAGTGGTGGGTGCCTGTAGTCCCGGCTACTAGGGAGGCTGAGGCAGGAGAATGGCATGAACCCAGGAGGCAGAGTTTCCAGTAAGCCGAGATTGCACCACTGCACTCCAGCCTGGGCAATAGAGTGAGACTCCGTCTCAAAAAAAAAAAAAAAAAAAAGAATCAGACTAAATCCATTTGGATCTATTTGGAGATAAATAGATCTCAAAAACATACTGTTTTTTAAATAAAGTAAATTAGAGAACAAAACTAACAGTATGATACCATTTATGTCTTAAAAGTACATACCAAACAAAATATGTGTATAGGCACAATGAAATGAAAAAAATATTTTTAATGGTCTGAAGGACACTCACCAAACTTATATCATAATGACCTCTGAACAATGGGAGAAGATGATCAAGATTAGAGGCGGTTGTCAATGGAAACTGTAGCTTCATTTGTAATGTTCTAATTTTTAAAGAAAAAGTGACTGTAATTTTAGTATTAAAATCAATTTCTTAATTAAGTAAAAGACAACTGGAAGCATGTTTTAAAAGTCCAATTAATTAGGTTTTCAGTTTTACATCCTAATATTCATATACTGCAGGCTTTAAGAATCTGAAAACTGTTTGTGAATTCCGTGTTTGTGAATTCTTTATTGGCTGCAGAGGCCACAGGAAATCCTGAACTTGGACCCCTGCATGGTCAAAGGAGAAGTCAAAAGAAGAATCACTGAGTTCCAGCTGAGAGAGGAGAAAGGAAGAAACTAGTCAGGCAGACAGTTAGGGTGGGTCCTTGGATGAATTCTTTCAAACTGAAGAACAGCCTGCAGGATAAGGGAACTTGCACAGGGGGGCTTGCCCAGACATGCCCTCAATGGAAAATTCCATCCCCTAACACATGCACAGTAAGGAGAACAAAGCAATATGGAGTAACTTAAGCTAAGGGCCCACATGTGCACTAGGAGGTCAGGGTGGAGCTACCAGAAATTTGCACCTTATGCAAATGAGATGCCCAGCCCTCATCGGTTTCTTATAAAAGCCTTTGCATTCAACTTCAAAAACCAGCAACCCTCTTCTGGGTCCCCTCTCCCCTGCAGTGAGCTTTCTCGTTTCGCTTATTAAACTTTTGCTCCAACCTCACCCTTTAATTCTCTTGGTCCTGTGACAAAGTACTCCAGGTGATAACTCACACAAAGAGACCAATACATTGTGGTGCATTGGCCAGACTGTAACACAGCAGTGTTTGCAATGCTTTTGTTGTGCAAGCACACATTTTGACTACATTTGGGACAGGAAGTTCATTGTTAAAATAAACGGAATATAAATAGTGTTCTGGCCAAAAGATTAAGTGTCTTCAAGGATTAAAACAAGAATTCAATTTTTTTTTTTTTTTTTTTTTTTTTTTGAGACAGAGTCTCACTCTGTCACCCAGGCTGTAGTACAATGGCACAATCTCAGCTCACTGCAACCTCCACCTCCTGGGTTCAAGAGATTTTCCTGCCTCAGCATCCGGAGTAGCTAAGATTACAGGCATGCACCACCATGCCTGGCTAATTTTTGTATTTTTAGTAGAGACAGGGTTTCACCATATTGGCCAGGCTGGTCTCAAACTCCTGGCCTCAAGTGATCCACCCGCCTCAGCCTCCCAAATGCTGGGATTACAGGCATGAGCCACCATGCCTGGCTGCCAAGAATTCAGTGATTTTTAACATTTTTATTAACTGGAAAAACATCTCCAATTAGCAAAGGACATGCCAGAGAGAAAATTAAATAGCTTCTGTCTTGCACTAAATCCTTACTTTATTTTCCAAGGTGTCCTTAGCTCTGCCTGAAGAAGGCTCAATAAAAATAATGCTGCTTCATCATTTCTAGGACCCACTTCTTCTGTTAGACAGAATCCATAGCATCCAGCTGCACAAACTCCTGAGAGCAACAGAGCCTCCACAGTGGCCCATTTTGTAAACACATGAGAAGAAAGTGGGAAATTGTAGCAGAATGTAATCTCCCCATGTCTCACTTTAGCAGAAATCAACCTTCCTGTAACAATTCTACTGTAACTGGAAAGGGGTCCCATTCCAGACCCCGAGAGAGGGTTCTGGGATCTTGTGCAAGAAAGAATTCAGGGCAAGTCCACAGAATAAGGTAAAAGCAAGCTTATTAAGAAAGTAAAGGAATAAAAGAATGGCTACTCTCTAGACAGAGCAGATAGAGCAGGGCATTCTCGAAAGCAAGAAGAGGAACGTGCACACCTTAGGTACGATGCTTGTTTATATGTAAGGTTGTTATAAAGCTTCAGTGCTACAAAAGGAATAGCACTTGAATATAACATTTTCTTTTTAATTCTCAGCAAGACAAGTTACTTCTATAGAAGTGTGCGCCCTTAAAGACGGAGCAATGGTGAGCGCACACTTGGACAAGGGAGGGGGAGGGGTTCTTTTCCCTGATGCACGTGGCCCCTGCTGCTGTGTTGTTCCCCTATTGGCTAGGGTTAGACCGCACAGGCTAAACTAATTCCAATTGGCTAATTTAAAGAGAATGACAGGGTGAGTACTTTGGCGGGAGTCAGGGCAGAGCAGGTAGCAGGTAATTGGAATGAGTTAGGGTTGAGCAGGTGATCGGAATGAGTCAGGGTGGAGTAGGTCATTGAAAAAGGTTGCTTTACAAGGAAGTTAAGTTTAAAAGTAGAAGGCAAAGAATTGAACATACTGACATATTAATCTTTGTAAAGAAATTGAGAACTCATATCTAACAAGATACACTGCTTGTTTATATGTAAGATAACAAAGCAAAAAACATGAGGAAGATGTTCTCTACAAGGCCTTGCAACAAAGGGTTGTTAATCTTTGTGTAACTACTGTCTTCTGCAAGAATCTATAGTATTATCTTTTTTTTTTTTTTTTTTTTTTTTTTTTT
>NW_026652304.1:2135265-2150513 GCF_009828535.3 Hylobates moloch
CCATAATTTCTAATCTTATGGCTAATGTCTTAGTACTACAAAGGCAGTCTAGTCCCCAGGCAAGAAGGAGATTTGTTTTGGGAAAGAGCTGTTATCTTTATTTTAAACTCTAAACCAAATTCCTCCCAAAGTTAGTTCAGCCTACACCCAGGAAGGAATAAGGACAGCTTAAAGGTTACAACCAAGATGGAGTCGGTTATATTAGATCTCTTTCACTGTCTCAGTCATAATTTTGCAAAGGCTGTTTCATTATTTGTCTGCCTAGGGTCCTGTGTCTGTACATCTTTGCCGATCACAGCTCCCACTGACCATATTTCTCTGACCATATTTCTGTCTTTCAGCTCTCCTCTCACACCAACCCCTGTTTCTCCCTCCTGGCATTTAGCACAAGGGGAAGGAATAAGCTGTGTGTTTAATTTTTAATAAGCAATCAATGCCTTCCTCCCTCCCCTACTCAGGACCTCACAATGTAAACATGCAATACTTATTTGTAGAATTAAGTAAATGAATGTGTCAGAGGCATTGGAACCAGAGTGGCTCCATCTTGAACAGGGGCTAGGTAAAATGAGGCTGAGACCTGCGTCTCCCGAAGGTTAGGGCATTCTTTATCACAGGATGAGATAGGAGATCATCAAGTATAATCACAAAGACCCTGCTGATAAAATGGGATGCACTAAAGAAGCTGACCAAAACCCATCGAAATCAAGATGGCAATGAAAGTAACCTCTGGTCATCCTCACTGCTCATTATATGCTAATTATAATGCATTGGTATGCTAAAAGACATTCCCACCAGCAGCATAACGATTTGCAAATGTCATGGCAACATCAGGTTATTACCCTGCGTGGTCTAAAAAGAAGAGAAACCCTCCAGTCTGGGAATTCTTCATCCCTTTCCTAGAAAACTCATGAATAGTACATGTTGTGGGAAGTCAGGGACCCCGAACAGAGGGACCAGCTGGAGCCACGGCAGAGGAACATGAATTGTGAAGATTTCATTTTAATATGGACATATATCAGTTCCCAAAATTAATACTTTTATAATTTCTTTTTTTTTTTTTTTTTTTTTTTGAGACGGAGTCTCGCTCTGTCGCCCAGGCTGGAGTGCAGTGGCACCATCTCGGCTCACTGCAAGCTCCGCCTCCCGGGTTCACGCCATTCTCCTGCCTCAGCCTCTCCCAGTAGCTGGGACTACAGGCGCCCGCCACCACGCCCGGCTAATTTTTTGTATTTTTAGTAGAGACGGGGTTTCACCGTGGTCTCGATCTCCTGACCTCGTGATCTGCCCGCCTCGGCCTCCCAAAGTGCTGGGATTACAAGCGTGAGCCACCGCGCCCGGCCTTTTATAATTTCTTACACCTGTCTTTATTGCAATCTCTGAACATAAATCATGAAGATTTCATTTTAATATGGACATTTATCAGTTCCCAAAATTAATACTTTTATAATTTCTTATGCCTGTCTTTACTTTAATCTCTTAATCCTCTTACCTTCATAAGCTGAGAATGTATGTCACCTCAGGACCACTATTGTGTTATCGGTACAAATTGATTGTAAAACATGTGTGTTTGAAAAATATGAAATCAGTGCACCTTGAAAAAGAACAGAATAACAGCGATTTTCAGGGAACAAGGGAAGACAACCATAGGGTCTGACTGCCTGCGGGGTCAGGCAGAATATCAGCCATATTTTTCTTCTTGCAGAGAGCCTATAAATGGACATGCAAGTAGGGAAGGTATCGCTAAATTCTTTTCCCAGCAAGGAATATTAATAATTAATACCCTGGGGAAGGAATGCATTCCTAGGGAGGGGTCTCTAAACGGCCGCTCTGGGAATGTCTGTCTTATGTGGTTGAGATAAGGACTGAAATACACCCTGGCCTCCTGCAGTACTCTCAGGCTTATTAGGGTGGGGAAAAAACCCCACCCTGGTGAATTTGAGGTCAGACTGGTTCTCTGCTCTCAAATCCTGTTTTCTGTTATTTAAGATGCTTATCAAGACAATATGTGCACAGCTGAACATAGGCCTTATCAGGAGTTTTTGATTTTGCCCTTTGCCTTGTGATCTTTATTGACCTCAGAAGCATGTGATCTTTGTTCTCCTTTTTGCCCTTTGAAGCATGTGATCTTTATGACCTACTCCCTGTTCATACACCCCCTTCCCTTTTAAAGTCCTTGATAAAAACCTGCTGATTTTGCAGCTCAGGTGGGCATCACCGTCCTACCAATATGTGATGTCACCCCTGGAGGTCCAGCTGTAAAATTCCTCTCTTTGTACTCTTTCTCTTTATTTCTCAGCCAGCCGACACTTAGGGAAAATAGAAAGAACTTACGTTGAAATATTGGGGGCTGGTTCCCCCGATAAATACACCCCTTGTTTAGCATATAATCAAGAAATAATTATAAAAATAGCCAGCCAGCAGCCCTCAAGGCTGCTCTGCCTGTGGAGTAGGCACCCTTTTATTCCTTTATTAATAAACTTGCTTTTACTTTACTCTGTGAACTCACCCAAATTCTTTCTTGCACAAGATCCAAGAACCCTCTCTTGGGGGTTTGAATTGGGACTCCTTCCTGGTAACAAATGTATGCTTTTTTTACTAACATCCCAGTCCTCACATTTGATTGACTTGACAGTCTCGTCCCATTCTCATCTGCTAAACCAAATCCCCTTAGCCCCTGGAGCTGGCTGATTTCTCCAAGATCCCACCCCCTGGAGATGGGCTGGCTTAGAAAGTGCACAGATTTTCCCACACTAAGAAAGATAGCCTGCAACACTCCATCTCAGCCTGGTCCACCCAGAAGCATTAGCGAACTAAAAAACATGGATGTATTCCATAACCATAAGACAAAAGGAGAAAGGTTGCCTTCTTCTGGACTCTGTGGTTCTGGGACATGCTTCTCCTGTACCATGGCAGGACCCTAAACTGAAGGCAAGGCCCCATCTTGCTAGTGTTTCGTATAATCTTTACTGTTTGCAAAAGACCTGGATTTTAGAGAATTCCTTTAATTTCCAACCAAACCTTAAGGGCTATTTCTTATCTAGTGTGAAAACAAGAAAGAATGAAAAAAAAAAAGAAGTAAATGGCAGTAAAGAAAAATTAAAGGAGGGAAAAAATAAGAGGAAGCACAGGAGTATTATATATGTGCTGTGAGTATTGTACACTTCCTAGAGGTGGACCACAGCTTGACTTGGCCCTTCCAAGTTGACAGACATGAGTCACACTGATACAGGAGTTAAGAAGAAATTATTAGTGGCTGAGCACAGTGGCTCATGCCTGTAACCCCAGCACTTTGGGAGGCAGAGGCGGGTGGAACACGAGGTCAGGAGTTTGAGACCAGCCTGACCAACATGGTGAAATCCCATCTCTACTAAAAATACAAAAAAAAAGAAAGCCGGGCATGGTGGTGGGCACCAGTAATCTCAACTACTCAGGAGACTGAGGCAGGAGAATTACTTGAACCCAGGAGGCAGAGGTTGCAGTGAGCCAAGATCACACCACTGCATGCAGCCTGGGCAACAGTGCAAGACTCCATCTCAAAAAAAAAAAAAAGAAGAAGAAGAAGAAATTATTAGTAAGGGTACAGGAGTCCTCAGTAAGGTTTTCTTTTTAATGAAAAGCAGCCCCAAAATAATTTTTTTTGTTTTTTGTTTTTTGAGACACAGTTTCATTCTTGTTGCCCAGGCTGGGGTGCAATAGTGTGATCTCGGCTCACCACAACCTCTGCCTCTTGGATTCAAGCGATTCTCCTGCCTCAGCCTCCCAAGTAGATGACATTACAGGCATGCACCACCACACTCAGCTAATTTTGTATTTTTAGTAGAGACAGTTTCTCCATGTTGGTCAGGCTGGTCTCCAACTCCTGACCTCAGGTATCCATCCGCCTAGGCCTCCCAAAGTGCTGGGATTATAGGCGTGAGCCACCATGCCCGGCCCCAAAATCATTTTCTTTTCTAACAAAGAGCAGCTTGTAAAATCAAGCTGCAGGCATAGACAAGTAAGCTGGAAGCTTGCACGGGTGGATGTTGGCAGTTGTGCCAAAAGGAAAAGGCTTCCTGGGACTAGGCATGTTCATCTCTCTTTTTGCCAAACCATGTGCACAGTAAGGAGAAGACAATATGGCACCAGCCAGGCAAAGACCCCATTTGCATAATAAGATTAGGGTGGGACCACCAGGCTTCCCCAAGCACTAGGTAAACATCGCACCTGGTCAAACCAATCTCTGGGCCCTACGTAAATCAGACACTGCCTCCTCAAGCTTGCCTATAAAATCTGGTACAGTCTGCAGCTGACCAGTTTTTCCCCTTCAGGAGCTCCTCTCTCTTGCGAGAGAGCTGTTCTTCTTTGTCTTTCTTTTGCGTATTAAACCTCTGCTCCTAAACTCACTCCTAATGTGTGTCAGTGTCCTTAATCTTCTTGGTGCAAAATGACAAATCCTGAGTATTTACCCCAGACAACAACACCGCTTCAACATGATTTACTAGGACCTCATGGTAAAGCAAAGAACCTGCTCAGTTACAACACACCCATTCATGACAAGAAATCATGACAAATTTCAAAACCCACAAAACAATCTATCAACTAAAAATAACATTCTAAGCCTTCCAACTGACTGAATGGAGACCTCCTCTTGGCCAAGGGCATTCCAAAGTAAATTTGAAACTAGTTCAAGCCTTGATGGAAAATGGAGGCCCAACATACTTCATTATACCCTTCTCCCTTTGGAATTCAGACACAACTGACCAGCCTTAACATTAAAACAGAAATCTTAAGACTGAGAGAACAGACTCCCGTAGCAATAAGATACCAAATTCCAACCTGACTCTAGTATAGCATTACATGACAGATAACAGCCCTGAAAGAAATCGAA
Source organism: Hylobates moloch (assembly GCF_009828535.3). Taxonomy (NCBI): domain Eukaryota; kingdom Metazoa; phylum Chordata; class Mammalia; order Primates; family Hylobatidae; genus Hylobates; species Hylobates moloch. The sequence goes on from NW_026652304.1 coordinate 2,140,133, forward strand.
GTATTTTACCTCAAAATACATTTGTCTTTTTTTTTTTTTTTTTTTTTTGAGACAGAGCCTTGCTCTGTCACCAGGCTGGAGTGCAGTGGCGTGATCTCAGCTCACTGCAACCTCTGCCTCCAGGGTTCAAGTGATTCTCCTGCCTCAGCCTTCTGAGTAGCTGGGACTACAGGCACGTGCCACCACGCCCAGCTAATGTTTGTATTTTTAGTAGAGACAGGGTTTCACCATGTTGGCCAGGATGGTCTTGATCTCTTGACCTCATGATCCGCCCGCCTCGGACTCCCAAAGAGTTGAGAATACAGGCATGAGCCACTGCGCCACACCTTCTTTGTCATATTTTTAAGTGGTCCTGCAAAGCTGTCTCTTGTGGAGGAAATGTACATTCTGTAAAGAATCTCTCTCTTTATTAGGTCTTTTCAGGAGAGTCTACCACCTTTTATGGTCTGATAAGAAGACATTTACCATCTATTGTCTATGAAGCCTGCTACCTGGCGGCATCATCTACATAACAAGTACCTGCGCTTCCCACCTGCACAGTGGCTCACGCCTACAATCCCAGCACTTTGGGAGGCCAAGGCAGGCAGATCACCTGAGGTCAGGAGTTCCAGACCAGACTGGCCAATATGGTGAGACCCCGTCTCTACTAAAAATACAAAAATTAGCCAGGTGTGGTGGTGTGCACTTGTAGTCCCAGTTACTTGGGAGGCTGAGGCAGGAGAATCACTTGAACCTGGGAGGCAGAGGTTGCAGTGAGCCAAGATCGCACCACTGCACTCCAGTCTGGGTGACAGAGTGAGACTCCGTCTCAATAAATAAGTAAATAAATTGATAGAGATTTGTCTCAGATACTTTTTGATTTACAAATCCAATGGCGTAATGCCAATCCCTAAAACAGGGTCCAAACAATGCAGTCCAAGTAGACATCTCTCCCAGGCTCTTGCATTTCAAGGATAATTTTGAAGTAGAGCATAGAATGAATGAAATACATATTCTTCAGCCAATCCTTTATAATAGCATTTGACTACATTTGTTTAGTTAATATAAGAAACACAATTTCCAAGACCTCTTGTTTAGGTATTAAGAGTGCATTCCTCATCACCTTGATCCAGTTTCTTGCAGAGACCAGGTGAGTGAGTGCGAAGGCCTCATTTATCTGACACCAACCTACCAAGCTTTCAAAAGTCACATAGCCTAAGCTGATGTAATAATGTGAAGGCATTTCAATATTAGGATGGAAATGAATGGTTCTGCCAAGGCTTCATCCAAAAAGAATGGAGACTGAAGCAAGAGCCTCCTCACTGCTCTCCCTTCTGACTCACTTTGTGCTGACCTAACCTTTGTGCTGCCACAAAGTAGCCACTCTGAAATGCAGACCTGATCCGTCTCTCTCCACCTACAAAGCTGCCCACAATAGGCAAGGTAAGGAATAAACTCCTTAAGGTATGTGAGTCTCTTCTTTATCAGCCAAAACCCGCATTCCCAGGGTTTCTGCCCCAATGCCCAATATCTAGCCTGACCTCCAGTCACATGGAAAAAATTCAATGTGTCTCAGCATGCCACGGAGCTTTCACAGCTGTTTCACCTTCTGGGTTCTTCCTCTTAAGGTTTTCTTTTTAATGAAAAGCAGCCCCAAAATAATTTTTTTTGTTTTTTGTTTTTTGAGACACAGTTTCATTCTTGTTGCCCAGGCTGGAGTGCAATAGCGTGATCTCGGCTCACTGCAACCTCCGCCTCCTGGGTTCAAGCAATCCTCCTGCCTCAGCCTCCCCAGTAGCTGGGACTACAAGCTCCCCCCACTATGCGTGGCTAATTTTGTATTTTTAAGAGAGGCAGGGTTTCACCATGTTGGCCAGGTTAGACTCGAACTCCTGACCTCAGGTGATCCATCTGCCTCGGCCTCCCAAAGTGCTGGGATGATAGGCATGAGACACTGGGCCCAGCAGATGTAATATTTTAGCTCATATGTTGAGTGGTGTGTTTCAAATCTTAACAAGCTATTGATTTAAATTAGCTCCTCAGGAATATTTCCCTTAAATAGACTTGAAATACAGTTAATGCCATCGTCCAAAAGAGCAATGCTGTAGTGCCACAAAATTGTGGAACTAGGGAGACTGAAGACTGTTGGATGTCATTTCAATACTCACCAGTTTCATATCAACCTATAGGAGAAGGAGCAAACAACTTTAAGACTGAATTTTCCATTCTCTATCACCTGGTAGTAACTCTTCTATTATTAATATTTATCAATGTTTTCTTTTCTTTCTTTCTTTTTTTAAGATGGAGCTCGCTCTGTCATCAGGCTGGAGTACAGTGGCACGATCTCAGCTCACTGCAACCTCCGACTCCCTGGTTCAAGCGATCCTCCTGCCTCAGCCTCCCAAGTAGCTGGGATTACAGGCACACTCCACGACACCCAGCTAATGTTTGTATTTTTAGTAGAGTCAGGGTTTCACCATGTTGGCCAGGATGGTCTCTATCTCTTGACCTCGTGATCTGCCCACCTCAGCCTCCCAAAGTGCTGGGATTACAGGCATGAGCCACTGCGCCCGGCCAATATTTATCAATGTTTTCTATACAATGTTTCTACACACAGTTTCATCTCCCTACAGGGCTGACTTACAACTTTTGTGGGCCCTATACACTTTTGCCTTCATGGGTCCCTTCTTTCATAGAAGATATTAAAAATAATTTTTGTGACTACGTTAGTATAAAGATGAATATATCAAAATATTATGTATCAAAACACAGATGCTCCTGAACTTACAGTGGGGTTGCATCCTCATAAACCCGTGGTAAAGTTGAAAAATCCTAAGTTGAACCATCATAAGTTGGGGATCATCTGTAATTTTTTCAACTTCAAATCTCATTTTTTTTCTCTACTGATTAAAAAAAAAAAATAGAACTTTCTCATGGATCCTTAAAAGTGTGGTAGGCTACCGTGAGCACCGATGGATTGGTCAGCCCTGTCTCTCTAGGAAATTGGTCAGGGGCTACAACAGGCTCTTCCCAGCATCCTGCTGTCCATTATTCACTTTTGGGTCTGTGTGTGAAGTACCTGTGGGCCTAGCTATACCCTGCCCTCTGTGTGGGCGCCAGATCCCCTCATTTCAACAAACCCTTCAAGCATGGAAGGACTCACAGTGAAGTTCCCCTGTATATTAGTCAGGATTCTCCAGAGAAACAGAACCAATAGGATGTGTATGTACATAGACAGAGATTCATTTTAAGGAACTGGTTTACAAGATTGTGGGGACTGGCAAGTTGGAAATCTGCAGGACAGGCCAGCAACCCCGAGACCCAGGGAAGAACTGGGTCTCGGGGCTGCAGCTCAAGTCCAAAAGGAGTCTGGAGGCAGAATTCCCTGTTCCTTGGGAAATCTTAGTCTTTTCTCTTCAGGCCTTCAACAGCTTGGATGAGGCTCACCCACATTACAGAGGGCCGTCTACTTTCAGTCTATTGATTTAAATGTTAATCTCATCTAAAAACAAACAAACAAACAAAACCAAAAAAACTTCCCAGCAATACATAAAATGAGCCATCACATCCTGTGTTTCCAAAAGAGTGTGGTCTTAAGGTTAATACCAGACCATTACACAAGGTTACAAAAATCTTCATGCAAATATCTCTGCCAGGATTGGAGAAGGAATAAACTGTCTCCAGGTCAAAATGATGTGAAATGAAACTCTATTGCCTGCATCTTGAATAAATCTATCTTTGTAAGCTTGAATAAATCTGAATATTTTAATTTCACTGTTAGGTAAATGTCAGTCTGCCCATTTGCCTTCATGAATAGAAGCACAGGCATTGATCTCTACTGAAATGGCATGGTTTAAAATCGTGAACCAGACATGACTTTAAATAGTTGGTTAATTACTATCGGAAAGAAACACTTAACAGCCAATATGGTCAAAACCATAATCATTTCTTGGCAATTATTCTCTAAAATTCTAATTGTCAATTCTAAATAAATCCATGTAATAAGTCAACTCATTGCATTACTTGGAGATATATTTTGTGGGTAGATATTGCTGGTGGGTCCATGAGGATATAGCTCAGGCCAACACTGGAAGATTTCCAGAGCTATAGAATTCTTTTATTTCTCTATTTATTTTTTAGAGACAGGATCTCACTCCATCACCCAGGCTGGAGTGAAGTGGTACAAATCATAGCTCACTGCAGCCTTGAACTCCTGTGTTCAAGGTATCCTCCTGCCCCAACCTCCTGAGTAGCTGGAACTACAGGCGCACACCACCATGCCCAATGTTTGTTTGTTTGTTTAATTTTTTTTGTAGAAATGGGGTCTCACTATGTTGCTCAGGCTGGTCTCAAACTCCTGGCTTCAAGAGATCCTCCTGCCTTGGCCTCTCAAACTGCTAGGATTATAAGCATGAGCCACTATGGCCAGCCTAGAGTTCTTGATTTTTAAGAAGTGGGCTTTCTGGAACAGAAGAATGATTTAAAATTTCAAAAGCATGGTTTTGCATATCAATAGCAAAGCCTTGAGGAGTCACAGCACACGAATCCTTGTTTTTTTTTTTTGAGACAGAGTCTTGCTTTGTCGCCCAGGTCTAGTGCAGTGGCGCGATCTCAGCTCACTGCAAGCTCCGCCTCCCGGGTTCATGCCATTCTCCTGCCTCAACCTCCCGGGTAACTGGGACTACAGGCGCCCGCCACCACGCCCAGCTAATTTTTTTGTATTTTTAGTAGAGACAGGGTTTCACCGTGTTAGCCAGGATGGTCTTGATCTCCTGACCTCGTGACCTGCCCGCCTCGGCCTCCCAAAGTGCTGGGATTACAAGCATGAGCCACCATGCCCGGAAAGAATCCTTGCTTTTAATCCTAGAGTGGAGAACAATCCATATGGAGACCCATTTTCCCACCTGAAAGGGAATGTGTGCCACCAACACAGGGGAAAGGGGAGGCAGGACCAGTGCCGAGATGCTGCCTGACCTCTTGAGACCTGGATGCATGGTGGGTATAAACACTCTAGCTGGTTCCTGGCTTCCTAGTATGCAGGCCACTGAGAAGGGAGCCTCTCAGAGAAGGTCTGCGGGCAACACAGCTCCTAGGAGTAGAATGAATGACAAAGACTAAGAGAAGTGCCCAGGGGGCCAGAGGGCAGCTCCACAGGCCACCAAGTCCAGGTGACACTTTTTACTCTCTACCTGACTTGACCTCCTTTTTGGGCCTTGACACACAAATCACTTACTGCTGGGGAATCCTCCTTACTCTCACGCTCCCACTCTCTTTTGAGCGTCTCTCCTTTTTCCCACTCCTCTGGCCCTCCACTCAGTCCCTACTGCAGCTCACTTCCTTCATCCACTCACGACTTGATATTTGCTGGGTTCTGTCCTCAACGCTCTCTCCTCATCACTGGGACATTCTCATGGGTTTACTTCATGCCCTCCTGCGATCTCAGCCACTTCGAGTATCTAATAGCTCCCAAATCTGCATCTCTAACTAGAGACTGACATTTCCAGCCATCTAATGACCATCATTTGCATGTCCTGATGGCACATCAAGGTCAGCATCACCCACTGACCACCACCACCACTGCCCCAGTAACCTCAGCAAAACCTCCCATCCCTCATCCCTCCCTGGTCTACTAGAGCACACTGTGTAATTATGTTTGTTCATTGTGTCTGTCCCTCTAGGTCCTTCTCTGAGACCATATATTTACTCTAGCCATGCTTGCCTTCTTCCTTTGTAAAATTTTTATTTATTACCAATTATTATTTACCTAACTCAACCGTAAGCTCCATAGTTGGAGTGAAACAATGCCGTCTACTTTGTAACTCCATTTGTTGCCTGGCACATAATTTTTTTTTAATTTTTATTTCAATCCTACGGAAAAGTTGCAAGAATAATCCAAGGAATTCAAGTATGTTTCACTTTGATTAACCAATTGTGAGAACATTGTGCTACATCTGATGTATTCCTTTCTCTATGCGTATATTATAATATGATTGCTGAATCATTTGTGAGCAATTTGCAGACACTATGGCCCTTTACCCCTAAACACTTCAGCTTGTATTTTCTAAGAACAAGGACATTCCTCTTCATACAATTGTCAAATTCAAGAAATTTAACAATGACACTATATTATTCACCAATTATCTCAATAATGTTCTTTAGAGAAACAATAAATGCATTGCATGTAGTTGCCAAGTATCTTTAGTCTGTTGAACCTGGAACAGTTTTGCAGCCTTTTTTTGTCTTCTGGCACGAGGTTCCATCTGCAATGCACTGAGAAAAACACAACACCTCTTATCCAATTGCCAAAAGTGCCCCAAATGATTAACTTGAATCTAATCGTGAGAAAACATTAGATATACGCAAATCGAGGAACACTGCACAAACTGCACTCTTTCTAAACACATTGCTGGGCGCAGTGGCTCACCCTTGTAATCCCAGCACTTTGGGAGGCTGGGGCAGGTGGATCGCCTGAGGTCAGGAGTTCGAGACCAGCCTGGACGACATGGTGAAGCCCCATCTCTATTAAAAATACAAAAATTTGTTGGGCGTGGGGGTGCATGCCTGTAACTCAGCTACTCGGGAGGCTGAGGCAGGAGAATCGCTTGAGCCTGGGAGGCGGATGTTGCAGTGAGCTGAAATCGCACCATTGCACTCCAGCCTGGGTGACAAGAGCAAGATTCCGTCTCAAAAAAATAAAAATAAAAATAAAATAAACACATCAAGCTCATTCCCACCCAAGGGCCAGGCACCGCTCTTGCTGTTTCTAAGAATATTCCAATTCAGCATGTTTTCTCCTTGGGGAGCCAACCCTACCCACCCTACCCAGACTAGACCTCACCCTTCACCCCATTCTATCTCTATCCTGTTATTCTGCTTTATTTTCTTTTCAAAGGACTTAACACTCTCTAAAATTACCTTGTTTGTCTATTTGTTTACTTTTTAAAAATCTGTTTCTCACACCAGGATATAACTTTCTTTTTTTTTTTTTAAATGTAGTCTCGCTCTGTCGCCAGGCCAGAGGACAGCGGCGCGATCTCGGCTCACTGCAACTTCTGCCTCCCGGTTTCAAGCAATTCTCCTGCCTCAGCTTCCCAGGTAGCTGGGACTACAGGTGCGCACCACCATGTCCAGCTAATTTTTTGATTTTTTGTATTTTTAGTAGAGACGGGGTTTCACCATGTTGGCCAGGATGGTCTCCATCTCGACCTCATGATCCTCCCACCTCAGCCTCCCAAAGTGCTGGGATTACAGGCGTGAGCCACCGCACCCGGCCGTGGATATAACTTTTGTGAAAGGCAGACCACATCTAAAAGAGAACCTGCTTGAAAATGGGCACTCATTTTAGAGTTGGTCAAGGAAAAAAGTTCTTTATCTTCAGTGCCTAACAGAGTGCCTAAGACTCAATAAATGTTTGTCAAATGGGGGATTAATACAATGTATGATTCACTAAGCAGAATATTTATGGTTCCCATTTCCTCTTGAGTTTTCATTTTTGTTTACTCCAAACATTCATAAGATTTCAACAAAAAGAGTTCCTTTTCAGTATTCAACTATCCATTTCTTTTAGTCTGAAGTAGAAAAGACTTAGGGAAATGTGATAATTATAGTCAAGTCTTAAAATTGTTCCTTCTTGCACAGACATTGAAGTTAGACTATGATGGCCTTAATATGCTGAAAAATGCATTTTTATATGAAGCTAATAAAGAAGATTCAAGAAGAAAAGCATAAGGGAAATTCAGTCAATGAAAAGGAAGTCATTTCAGTTACTCAGAAATATAATTCAGATATTTATTTTTATGAGACTGACCCCCTCCCTATGGCACTAATGAGGGAACTCAGATATTTATTGATTTATTATTTACTAATTATGACTGTTGTTATTATTTTTAGAGTCAAAGTCTTGCTCTGCACACAGCCTGGAGTGCAGTGGCATGATCATGGTTCACTGCAGTCTCTAAACTCTTGGGCTCAAGCGATCCTCCAGCCTCAGTATCCTGAGTTGCTGGGATTACAGGTATGGGCCACCATGCCTGGTTTAGACAGTTATTTATATAAGCAATATCTGAACATGTAGATATATAAACTATCAGCAATAGCTGTGCTGGTATCAGTAAGAGAAAGAATGAGGTGCTACTGGTCTGCCTCAGCAATGCCTTTGAACTTCTCTGCCTTAGATCAAAGCCACCAAAGCACCAATTTCAAAGGAAAGAAAGTTGGAAGCAAAACAAAGAAATAAGGAAACCTTGGGTAAAAGAGTATAGCATAAATAATTCCTGGCTCAGCAAATGTTACTCCCTTTTTCAATTAAAAAAAATCAAGTTGTCCTTGAACATGGAAAAAAGTAAGTCTTTATAATTATTAGTCAACTTAATTCAAGTACAAACCAAGGAGTATTCACTATTGTTTGAAATACACTACATATTATATTTGGTAAAGGTAAGTAAATACACAAGCAATCTCTTTAAAATATGCAAAGAAAAAGTGACTCTGTTTGGCATTCTAAAACTCTCTCCTACCTGTTCTTTGAAGATTTTATCTCATCTCTAAAGCCAGGTGGTCAAAGAGCGATAGATACCAAGAGAAACTAAATGTTAAAGCTAAAATGAAGTTGGATATGTAAACGGATTAACTGGTTATCATTTATTTTTTGAGACTTTTTTATTCTGAAATAATTTTAGAATTCCAAAAAAGTTACAAAACAAAACAGAGTTTCTATATGCCCTCTAGCCAGCTTCCCCTAATAATGACTTATACAACTAAGGTAAATCTATTAAAACCAAGAAATTGACATTGTTACAATACTATTAACTAAGTAATAGGCCTTATTCCAATATAATCAGTTTTTTTTTTCACTAATATATTTTTTCTGGTCCAGAAGCCATTTAGTTTTCATTTTTCCTTAGTCTCCCCAAATCCTGACCTTGACACTTTTGAAGAGTCCTGGTCAACATATTGTAGAATGTCCTTCAAGGTGGGTTTGTCTAATGTTTGCTCATAATTAGATAGTCATTATTTTTAATAGTATAAAGCCTTTTAATTTAAAACAAGGGGAAACATTTAATTACTCATCTAATTCACTTCCTACCAATAGAGTACAATTTCTAAGCTTTTGTCTGGTTTATTATTTCATAGTAGAAAGGCATTTATTCCCCTGGGTAACTGGGGAAAAATAATCCTGTTAATTTTTATAGCCATATCCCAAATATTTTACATATTTCTATTCTTCACAATGACTTAACTAAATTTGCATTTTAGCGCTTTTAGCAGCTCTCTTACCAAATTTTTGTCTGGTTGATCTACTAAATACTAAGAGATATGTGTAAAATATTCTCTTTAGTTGTGAATTTGTCTATTTGTCCTTATAGATTTTTGCTTCTGTCAATTTTTGTTTTTCTATTTTGATGCTGTGTTCTTAGGAACATATACATTTAGAATTATTACAACTACCTGATGAATGAAATTTTTATCATTATTTAGTGACTCTCTTTACCACTACTAATGCTTTTCTTGTGTTAAAGTATTTTGCATAATATTAATATAGCCAATCAATTTTATTTGGGTTGTTATGTGCCTGATATACACTTTTATACACTTTTGCTTTCAACCTTCCCATATCTTTTTCTTTAAATGTGTCTTTCATAAATAATATATATTTAGATTTTTTAAATACAATATGACTTTTCTTAGTTAACTAAGCATTTTGTCCATATATATTTATCATAATTACTGATATGTTTGTATTTCTTTCAACTATCATTTATGTTTTCTTTTTTCCCTATTCCTTCTGTTTCTTTTTCTGTATATTCTCCTTTTGGGGGTAGTGGGGTAGAGACTGGTTTTCTTTTATCTAGAGAAGCCTTCCGACTTAAATTCATATAAAGATGTGATTAGAGTCAGATCTCTTCTTAAACTTGATTTTGAGAAAAAGGAGGAGAACAAAAAAAAAAAAAAACAGCAAACTAGAAGAGGGAAGAAATGGTTCTTTAAAAAGTGGAAATAGATACTACCTCATACCCATTAGAAAGTCTACAACAAAGGAAGAAAACACACAGAAAATAACAAGTGTGGGTGAGGATGTGGAGAAATGAAAACCTTTGTGCATTGCTGATGAGAATGTAAGATGTGTGCAGCCACTACGGAAACAGTATGGCAGTTCCTCAAAAAATTGATAATAGGATCCAGCAATTTCACTTCTGGGTATATATCCCTCAAAATTGAAAGCAGGGTCTCACAGAGATATTGGTTCACTCATTTTCATAGCAGCATTATTTACAACAGCCAAAAGATAGAAACAACACAAGTGTGCAGAGACAGATGAATGGATAAACAGAACATGACATATGCATACAATGGAATATATTTCAGGCTTAAAAAGGAAGGAAATTCTGATACATGTTACAAC
>NW_026652304.1:2150692-2236391 GCF_009828535.3 Hylobates moloch
GTGCCTAGAATAGTCAAATACAGTCTGATTCCACTTACACAGAGTGCCTAGAATAGTCAAATACAGTATGATTCCACTTATACAGCGTGCCTAAAATAGTCAAATACAGTCTAATTCCACTTATACAGCATGCCTAGAATAGTTTAATACAGTCTGATTCCACTTATACAGCATGTCTAGAATAGTCAAATTCATAGAGAAAGAAAGTAGAATGGTGGTTGTTAGGAGCTGTGGGGAGGAGGAAATGGGAAGTTATTGCTTAATGAGTACAGAGTTTCAGTTTTGCAAGATGAACAAAGGTTTGAAGATGGCTTGTGGCAACGGCTGCACAACAATGTGAATGTACTTAATGCCACTAAACTGTATATTTATAAGTTAAGATGGCAAATTTTATGTCATGTATTTTATATGAGGTTTTTAAAAGAAGAAATGATGGGAAGAAAAAGGAAAACAGACTTTAATTCCTTTATAATTAGCTATGACCAGCTCTAAGTCCTTTGTTTTCAGGAACTATAGCTGCTGATAGAGTGTGTTGCTATTTACATTTGCTTCTCATAACAATTCTGTTGACAGTTAATCCAACTAACCGTTGTTTTACAGAAAGGAAAGAGATGCTCAAATTCCCAACAATGGTATCTACTGGAGCTGTAACTTTGACCTAGGTTTTCCAGGTATGTGAAAACACTGACATAGCAAGAGCCTGCAAGCCACCATACGTCTGTGGCTTCTCAGTGGTGTCAGAGGATTTGGAATCCAAGCACCTTCCACAAAACTATTGCTATAGCTTTTTGCTGACTGGTGATCCTATTTTATAATTCGGTCACTTTTTTTTTTTTTTTTTTTGAGACGGTGTCTCGCTCTGTCACCCAGGCTGGAGTTCAGTGGCACAATCTTGGCTCACTGCAACCTCTGCCTCCCAGGTTCAGGCAATTCTCCTGCCTCAGCCTCCCCAGTAACTGGGATTACAGGCACCCGCCACCACGCCTAGCTACTTTTTTGTATTTTTAGTAGAGACGTGGTTTCACCATGTTAGCCAGGATGGTCTCGAACTCCTGACCTCAAGTGATCCTCCCGCCTCAGCCTCCCAAAGTGCTGGGATTACAGGCATGAGCCACCGCGCCCAGCACATTTTCACTGGGTAGCGTTATTTCAAATGCATGACAAAGTTATGCAGTCTTACTGAAAGCTATGTTTGTAAACTTCCCCCAAAGCATATCTCTTTCCTTCGTGTTTGGGCTGCTCCACTTCAATTCTCATAATATTGCTGTTAGTATTTGTCACATTTTCCATCCCAGTAAGGCTCTGCTGGTGATCGCATTATAGGTAAATCCAACTTGAGAAGAGTTCAGCATTAAATTTTAGTGTCAATGAAAGAGTAATCTTTTTATATGTCTGTTTCTCTTGATTGTAAACTCTTTTTTTATTTTTATTTTATTTTTGAGACAGGGTCTTGTTCTGTTGCCCAGGCTGGAGTACAGTAGTGCGATCAAGGCTCACAACAGCCTTAACTTCCTGGGCTCAAGTGATCCCCCCACCTCAGCCTCCCAAGTAGCTAGGACTACAGGCCATGCCTGGGTACTTTTTTGTGTTTTTTGTAGAGATGGGGTTTTGCCATGTTGCCCAGGCCGGTCTTGAACTCTTGGGCTCAAGCGATCCACCCACCTCTGCCTCCCAAGGTGGATTGTAAACTGTCGATTCTTCATTATGAGCAGGGTCAGTCTCCAATTCATTTTTGTATCCTCTGTCCCTCCTACAGATTCTCAAAACACTGATTATTGAGATGGTGGCTGAAGTATTGATGGAAGCATTGGTGATGATGGTAGGAGTAGGTGCAGTGGTGTTGAAACCAAATTCCAAAAGTTACAAAGAATAACGATAGCTAATATTGATATGCACTTATTCTGTCAGACACTCTCTTGGGTGCCTTACATTTATTAACTGTGAAATCCTCAAACTACATTATGTGATAAGTTTTATGATTCCATGTTTTAGATGAAAAAACTAAAATGCTGATACATTAATTTTTTTTTTTTTTTTTTTTTAAGACGTTGTCTCGCTCAGTCACCCAGGCTGGAGTGCAGTGGCGCAATCTCGGCTCACTGCAAGCTCCGCCTCCCGGGTTCACGCCATTCTCCTGCCTCAGCCTCTCCGAGTAGCTGGGACTACAGGCGCCCGCCACCACGCCCGGCTAATTTTTTTTTGTATTTTTAGTAGAGACAGGGTTTCACCGTGGTCTCGATCTTCTGACCTCGTGATCCGCCCGCCTCGGCCTCCCAAAGTGCTGGGATTACAAGCGTGAGCCACCACGCCCAGCCTACATTAATTGTTTTGACCAAGGTGTCACAGATGAGTAGTATAATCAGGATTGTTTGAATCTGGTTTTGAGTCTAAAGCTAGTATCTCAGTCTCTACAATATTTTACTTTTCCAGAAAGTTGCAGACTATCACTGCTTTGTAATTTAATGTTTTTCAGTCCAGCATGGTAGGAAAAGTACAAAGCTTTTGAAAGAAAGATACAAGTCCCTGCTCCATCATTTCTAATCGAGTAAGCTATTTCCTCATCTTATATAGTGAGAAATTTTTGCCCTGCCTATCTAAATTATAAGATGATCTCAGATGAAGTATTTTGCAAACTGAACATTTAATTGTAATAAATGCTGCCTTTTCTGCAGCTACTTTTGTTATCAATAAAATTTAGTTATTTTAAGCCAATTAAAATCTCATGCTTAATGGACATTTTCCTTTTGTAGGTAGTGACTTATGCTAAAAATTTCTATCTGAATCAATATTATTACTCAACTAATATGATTGCTTATTTATTGCTAAAGGGGAAAAATCTGGCACAGGCCACCAGTTGGGGACATCACCAATAATGGGATAAGCTGATATATGCCCCTCATGATGTGATACTCTGAGACATAACATCTCTTGTGTTATTCCTACCCAAAAATCTAATCACGAAGGACAATCAGAGAAACTTACTCTATAAAACAAATGACCTGGACTCTGCAAAAATGTCAGTATCATCAAAGACAAAAACAAACAAACAAAAAACAAAAAAAAATGTGAAGAACTGTTCCAGGTTTGAAGAGACTGGAGACATAACTAAATACAGTGTGTGATCCTGAAATGGAAAAAAAAAAAAAAGGCAATAAATAGCATAATTGGGACAACTGGCAAAGTTTTAGTAGGTCGTGTATATTAGATAATATTGTCACAATGCTAAACATCCCGATTTTGATCATCGTATGTTCGTTAGAGAATGCCCTTATTCATGGGAGATAACACAACAGAGTATGTACAGATGAAAGGTCATAGGGGACCAGGCATGGTAGTGCATCTCTGTAATCCCAGCACTTTGGGAGTCTGAGGCAGGTGGATCGCTTGAGCTCAGGAGTTTGAGACCAGCCTGAGCAATACGATAAAACTCTGCCTCTGCAAAGAATACAAAAATTATCCAGGCATCGTACCATGCCCCCAGTCCCAGCTACTCTGGAGGGTGAGGTGAGAGGATCGTTTGAGCCCAGGGGGGTCAAGGCGGCGGCTAGACAAGATCGTGCCACTGCACTCGAGCATGGGTAACAGACACCCTGTCTGAAAACAAGAAGAAAGAAAGAAAAGGAGGGAGAGAACGAGAGAAAAAAAGGAGAGAGAAAGAATCATGATGGCTGTAATTTACTCTCAATGGGCTCACCAAAAAAAAATTAATAATATAAAAATACCACATACTTAAGTATGGTAGGCCGGGCGCGGGGGCTCACGCTTGTAATCCCAGCACTTTGGGAGGCCGAGGCGGGCAGATCACGAGGTCAGGAGATCGAGACCACGGTGAAACCCCGTCTCTACTAAAAAATACAAAAAATTAGCCAGGCGTGGTGGCGGGCGTCTGTAGTCCCAGCTACTCGGAGAGGCTGAGGCAGGAGAATGGCTTGAACCCGGGAGGCGGAGCTTGCAGTGAGCCGAGATTGCACCACTGCACTCCAGCCTGGGCGACAGAGCGAGACTCCGTCTCAAAAAAAAAAAAAAAAAAGTGTGGTTAAGACACCACATTGAGATAAAAATTAATAAAGTCAAAAATAAAAATGTCAGATGAAAGAAAAAACATCTAGTAACTGGCCTCTGAGTTAGAAAGAAAGAAAAAATAGTTTTATTTCCACACAGTGGTACTTATTTTCCACAAATATTCCAGGAATCAGAGAAATCTAAATACAGGTCAGATGTAAGACAAAAATCAAAGCTGCTGAATATTAGAAGAATTCCGATAGCACGTTGGAGAATTCAACTCATGTTTTGAATCCACTACATCCCCCAGGGATATCTATGGTCAGTACACAGCGTGGTAGGAAAAGTCCAAAACTTTGGAAAGAAAGAAAGATCCTCCATCATTTGCTAATTGGGTGAGTTACTTGCGGTTAGCAGTTGAGCTGAACACAATTCCCCCATCTCTGGCAACTACTCCCGTTACACACGATAACTGGTGGGCCCCGATGCCAGGGCCAAAGGGGGATTCTTAATCCAGGCTGAGCCAGCCAGATCTTCTTGTGCGCCCAAGTATGCATGTGCCCGTGTTCGTGTGCGCCCGTGTTTGTTCGCGTATGTGCGTGTTCGCGTGTGTGCACGAGCGTCTGTGTGTGAGTGCATGTTCGTGTGTGTGCGCGCGCGCGCGTTGGCACATCTAATACCTGAAAGTCCCCAGTGCCTAAGTAACTCCTGGGAGTAAATGAGTAGCTGCATTCAGGAACAACTGAATTACCAACGTTTCTGGATTCGTTCGCAACGAAAGGGCCAGCGACTCTACTCCGGGCTGGCCCTCCTCCTACCACATCAGATTTTCCAGAAATTGCTCCGAAGCACACTTCAGTAGCTAAGCAGGGAAAGTTAAATGAAGGAATTCTTTGCTCCCAGGGGTGGCGGGGAGGAACTGCCCGGCCACACTGTCTTTCGAATTTCACCGGTTTAAATGGTCAGAGAAGCACCGTGGCACAACCTAAAATTCAGACGCACTCCGCAAACTCCGATCCTGCCCATCCCTTCCCAGGCCAGCGCCCTCGCGGGCACAGAGCTGCTCTGATTCTGCCTACGCCTCCGGGAGGAAAAGGGTGCAAATCAGGGGCGCCTCGGCCCCTCAGGGGTGGTCTATCCCCAGGGCCACCCCCGGGCGCGGCCGGCGGCTGGGACCGTACCTCGGGCGCGGGCGAAGCGGCACCCAGCGCGATATGGCTGGTGCAGTCCAGGCTCCCGGAGCCAGAGGAGCGGCCGCGGCTCATGGCGACCCGAGCCCGGGGGCGCGCTCGGACCCGGAACCGGCCCTGAGGAAGCGGCGGCGCCGGGAGCCGGCGGGTGGCGCGGGCGTCTCCTCGGGCAACGGGTAAACACTGCGGGGACACGGCGAGTAGGGTGCGCGCGAGTAGGGTGGCCCGGCCGCTGGAGGCCGGGGTGGAGCCCGAACCCCCGAGCGTGGCCTCCGTGGCGAGGGCCTGCAACTGAGCGCCCGACGCTGCCAGGGCGACCTCGGGGAGTCGGCGGGGATAAGGGTCGGTCCTCTCGGTGGGACTCTGCAGTGAATGCAATTCCAGGCCTCATCCTTAGGTCAGCGATAAATGCAGCCAGTGGTCAGTGTGAACGGTGCTGCTGCGAGTGAGGCATAGGAGACTTCACAAGGGTGAACGGAGCATTTACTTAGCATCCACTGTGTGCAAATGTGTCTGCAAGCGTGCAACCTGTGCAGGTCTGGGTCCTGCGCTTGGTTTAATACTCAGCTGTCCCAGTCTTGACGTTTTTAGGAAGTTTTGAACAAGGTGTCCTGCATTTTCATTCTGTACCAGGGTCCACAAATTATGTAGCCTGCCCTGGTGTGCGTTCTTTCATTTCACCTTCTCAACAACCCTGCCTGGAAATACGGGTATTAGTAATACCAGTGTTAGTAACAGCCACAGCTGCTCATTATTAAATACTCGTGCTCGTCCATGCACTGTTCTAAGTGCTTCCCACGCATGATCGATCTCCTTAAATGAAACAAGATTATGAAGTGGGTATTAGAATAATCCATCTTCAAGACAAGGAAACAGTCACAGGGAAGCAAAATAAAATTTCCAAGATGTACGGGGTAAGTGGTAGAGTGAAGATCAGGCTCCAGATCATAACACTAAAGCACAGAGAAGATGAGTAACTTGTTTAAGGTCCCACAATTTGTAGCAGAATCTGAAAATGGAATCTGCATTCACCTCACTTTAAAGCTTTTGGTGGGCCGGGCGCGGTGGCTCACTCCTGTAATCCCAACACTTTTGGGAGGCTGAGATGGGTGGATCACTTGAGGTCAGGAGTTTGAGACCAGCCTGGCCAAGATGGTGAAACCCTGTCTCTACTAAAAATACAAAAATTAGCCGGTCATGATGGCCGGCACCTGTAATCCAGCTATTCGAGAGGCTGAGGCAGGGAGAATCATTTGAACCTGGGAGGCAGAGGTTGCAGTGAGCCAAGATCAAGCCACTGCACTCCAGGCTGGGTGACAGAGGTTGCAGTGAGCCAAGATCAAGCCACTGCACTCCAGCCTGGGTGACAGAGCGAGACTATGTCTCAAAAAAAAAAAAGAAAAAAAGCCTTTAGTAGACGCTTATGCTGTTTGAGACACATGAAATCAAACAGGTGGGAGGATTGCTTGAGGCCAGGAGTTTGAGACCAGCCTGGGCAATACAGCAAGACTCTATCTCTACAAGTTTTTTTTTTTTTTTTTAATTAGCCAGGCATGGTGGTGCACACCTGTAGTCCTAGCTACTCAGAAGGCTAAGGGGGGGCCAGGTGAGGTGGCTCATGCCTATAATCCCAGTACTTTGGGAGGCCGAGGAGGTGGATCACCTGAGGTCAGGAGTTCGAGACCAGCCTGGCCAACATAGTGAAACCCCCGTCTCTACTAAAAATACAAAAATTAGCTAGGTGTGGTGGCACATGCCTGTAATCCCAGCTACTTGGGAGGCTGAGGCAAGAGAATCGCTTGAACCTGGGAGGCAGAGGTTGAATGAGCTGAGATAGCACCACTGCACTCCAGCCTGGGCGATAGAGCAAGACGCCATCTCAAAAAAAAAAAAAAAAAAGAAGGCTAAGGCAGGAGGATAGCTTTGAGCCCAGGAGGTCAAGGCTGCAGTGAGCTATGATCACCACTGCACTCCAGCCTGGGTGACAGAGCAAGATCATGACTCTAAAGACAAAACAAAAAGGCAAAATCAGAGCTACAGCAGCTTTTCTTGGATTCCATCAGTCATCCTACGTGCATTCATATCGACCCTGAGGATTTCTTCATCTGGACAATGGCTTTTGATCTCACGGTAACTTTGCCATGTATCTAATCCAGAATCATCTCAAAGCTTTCACTTGATGCACCATTAAAGAAAAAGTTCTTAATGAAAACTTAGGCTTTCAGAAATCTCCTATTAATAGTACAGCTTGGAGTAAACACATTTTTAAGTTGTAGTTTTTCCTTGCGGTAGAACCACTACAAACTTGTCAAATTTTCTTTTTTTTTTTTTTTTTTCAGACAGAGTTTCACTCTTTTTGCCTAGGGTTGGATTTGATGGCGCGATCTCAGCTCACCGCAACCTCCGCCCCCGGATTCAAGTGATTCTCCTGCCTCAGCCTCCCGAGTAGCTGGGATTACAGGCATGAGCCACCACGCCCTGCTAATTTTGTATTTTTAGTAGAGACGGGGTTTCGCCATGTTGGCCAAGCTGGTCTCGAAGTCCTGACCTCAGGTGATCCGCCTGCCTCCACCTCTCAAAGTGCTGGGATTACAGGCGTGAGCCACTGCGCCCAGCCAAACTTGTTAAATTTTCAGTGAACCAACACTGCCAGAGGAAACACAAATTGATGAAAACTCAAGACACCTGGAAGAGAACCAGATGGAAATCCTTCTCCATTAACTCTAATCCAATTGTTTAAGAATCTCATGTCATAAAGCCTGATTCTGCTCACTTTGGTCAACCTTGTAGCTCTTATTCATGAGAATAGAAGATATAAATTTGCACAGTCTTTAAAAATCAGCATGAAACAGATTTTTCTCTGTATAAAACAATGTGATTTTGTGGTAACTGGAGGCAGAAAAAGTACTTGGCTCAGCCCTCCCCAGATGCCTTTGAGATTTCTGGGATATCAAGACATGAGCCAAGTGATTCTTCAAGCAGCATCTGATGATGTGATGACGTCAAAGAAGTTGAGCTGGGGGGACCCCGAGGTCTGGACCTTGGAGGAGATGACGATTTGGGCTAGCTGGGACCATGGTGGTAGAACATTTCAGGCTGGGAGTTGGAGGGGGGCAGTCTCTAGGTCTGATAACAGTTTAAGCAAAGGAGGGAAGAAAAAATGTACAAACAAGTTCCAGTCCAGACCTCTCACAAAACCCCGTGTGTGGGCAGCACCGTGTGGCCCACAATACCTCAGTACAGACCTCTGTTTTGGAGTTTTCTTGTGGTGTCGTAAGTTTAGAACTCTGGTTTCCTCCTTTTGCTTGTTTGTTTTACAGATGTACATGTTTCTCATAGGGACATTTGTAATATGATAACTTTTGGAGCTTTTGACTTCCGTTTGAAAACTTGTCACTGAAATCACTCCTATGACATTTTAATTGTCTAAAGGTTGTTTAAAAGAGTAGGCTTGATTTTAGTATTTTCCTAAACACTTGCTATGATCTAAATGTTGGTGCTCACCATCCCAAATTCATTTGTTGGAACCTAATACCCATTGTGATAGTGCTAAGAAGTGGGGCCTTTGGGAAATGATGAAGTCATGGGGGCACCACCCTCATGATTGACATTAGCCCTCGTAAAAGTGGCTCAGATTTGTTAAAGGATACAAAGTGACAGCTAGACAAGAGGAATCAGTTCTAGTGTTCCATACCATCGTTTGATGACTACTGTTCACTATAGTACATTATATAGTTTCACATAGCTAGAAGGATACTGAATGTTCCTAATACAAAGAAATAATAAATGTTTGAGATGATGGATCTGCTAATTATCCTGGTCACTATATATTTGTATCAAAATGTCACTATGAATCCCATCAATATATACAATCATATGTCAATTTAAAAAACACCATTAAAATTTTTAGCCCGGCACGGTGGCTCACGACTGTAATCCCAGCACCTTGGGAGGCCGAGGCAGGCGGATCATGAGGTCAGGAGATCGAGACCATCCTGGCTAACATGGTGAAACCCCGTCTCTACTAAAAATACAAAAAATTAGCCACGTGTGGTGGCGGGTGCCTGTAGTCCCAGCTGCTTGGGATGCTGAGGCAGGAGAATGGT
Source organism: Hylobates moloch (assembly GCF_009828535.3). Classification (NCBI taxonomy): domain Eukaryota; kingdom Metazoa; phylum Chordata; class Mammalia; order Primates; family Hylobatidae; genus Hylobates; species Hylobates moloch. The sequence continues at coordinate 2,159,991 of NW_026652304.1, forward strand.
GTGAACCTGGGAGGTGGAGCTTGCAGTGAGCCAAGATTGTGCCACTGCACTCCAGGCCTGGGTGACAGAGCGAGACGCCATCTCAAAAAAATAAAATAAAAATTTTTAAATGAAGAAAAAATTTTCAAAAGCAAAATTCTTTCTTAAAAGGACTTTATCTACATATAAAGTAATATTTTTGAAACTTAAAAAATGTGGCTTGAATGAGCTCCCTTGCTTCTTCCTCCATGTGAGGATATAGCAAGACAGGCCGGGCATGGTGGCTCAGGCCTGTAATCTCAGCACTTTGGGAGGCCAAGGTGGCCAGATCACTTGAGGTCGAGAGTTCAAGACCAGCCTGGCCAACGTGGTGAAACCCCATCTCTACAAAAAACTAGCCGGGCGTGGTGGCAGCTGCCTATAATCCCAGCTACTCAGGAAGGATGAGACATGAGAATCACTTGAACCCAAGAGGCAGAGGCTGCGGTGAGCCAAGATCACACCACTGCACTCTAGCTGGGTGACAAAGCTAGACTCTGTCTCAAAAAAAAAAGAGGACACAGCAAGAAGGTGCCATCCATCCATAAGGAACAGGAGGAGCTCACCAGGCACCAAATCTGTTGGCTCCTTCATCTTGGGCTTTCTGGCCTCCAGAACTGTGAGAAATAAATGTCTATTGTTTATAAATTCCCCAGTCTAAGGTATTTTTGTTATAGCAGCCTGAATGGACTAAGTCCTAACTGAACGAAATGTTCTCAAAGCCTGCAAGCAGCTCCTTCAGTCATCTACCAGAAGATTACTTGGTGAAGTACAAACCACTGAAACCTGCTATTCCAAGCAAGTGGCAGCTCTTAAAGGTCTTTAAAGCCATTCTCAGTCCTTTCCTAGACTTGTTTCACTTGTTTGCTGATCCTTATTTGATATATCTAATAAATGAACACTCTTCAGCAATGACTTTAATTCATCCTAAAACAGATCCCCTGTCCCTTATTTGTTCTGTTGTGACATAAAGCTGGTTGTCAAACAATTTGTCGGTGTCATTTCCAAAGATTTTCGTACATTTCATTTCATTTATTTCAAGGTCCATTTTCTGTCTTTTCCCCATACATATGACTGTTTCCAATATATTTTTACACCTAAAATGTGATCCATCTTATAACTTTATTATAGGCTAAGCTTAGAGAAACACTGAGCGCTCACTTCATGAAAAATAAACTGAAAGACCTTCGGTTTCACTATTAAGGTAAATCACAATTGTTCTTTTAAAAAACATCTTATCAAAAATGTAAAGTACATTTCAAGACATTTTAGTTGGGTAAATATAAGGTTCTAAAAAACACCTACAATAAATATATATTTTCTTGTCCTATATGATGTTTATTTGACTGTAAATTCAATACCTTTGAATTCTGTTTTAATTGGTATTTTCTGAACTAGTCAAAAAGATTTGTTGTATATAATATAATGCCACCATTCATGGCCTTACTGAAGTGATCTTTCAGTTGTGAAATTGCAAGTTTAAAATAGTTTAGTATTCTTGGAAAAATTTAGAGGGATAAACTGGGCAATCAATGTTAACATTTTTCTGTTCTAGGAGGAGAAAGCACTTTCTAGCAAAGGATTGCCAGAAGGACCACATCACATGTCTTTTTATAGGAAAAGTGTCAACCGATCGGGAGGATTATGGAAAGACTGGGATGAAGCAAGGGCTCCACGAGCCTTTGAATCCTCTGTCCTCTGAGTCACCTGGCAGCCAATTATTCCGAAAGTTTTTTTATCCTTTGGGGGTTTCCCTAGAAGAGCTGAAGTCTACTACTAATAAGAACAGAATTATGTTGGGGGCTGAATAACATTCTTCTTCACTAAGGCTCAAAGTTAGTGTTTCCTATCATCAAAATTTATTCTTAATTTCCACTTTTTTTTGTTGTTGTTGCCCAGGCTGGAGTGCAGTGGCGTAATCTTGGCTCACCGCAACCTCCGCCTCCCAGGTTCAAGCGAAGCCTCCCTCCTGCCTCAGCCTCCCAAGTAGCTGGGATTACAGGCATACGCCACCATGCCCGGCTAATTTTGTATTTTTAGTAGAGACGGCGTTTCTCCATGTTGGTCAGGCTGGTCTCGAACTTCCAACCTCAGGTGATCCACCTGCCTCGGCCTCCCAAAGTGCTGGGATTACAGGCGTGAGCCACCACACCCGGCCAAATTTCCATTTCTTAATGGTTATCTGGAATGAAAATTTACATGTTTCATCTTTTAAAATGTCATTCACACAGATGGGTACTGCTAACTACTGCTTTCATTTCATAAGCATGTGATTTAAATTGAGCATATTAATCACTCAGAAGGCATCTATAAAATTACCTTAGATTTTTATGCTGATATTTATCTTTTAGCATGTCATTACGCTGCAGATTAAAAGCCTCCAGTTGAAGGTTAGATGGAAGCTCCTCAATTGCAGTTGAATATTAATATATTTTTGAAATATGGGACTTTCCTTTGCATGCGCATTGAGGGCTGAATATTTGTGAGAATGAAGATTTCACATCTTGTTTTAAATTTCATCAGCACAGAAAGCATATAGGACAGCTTGACAGCTTGTACTTAGAACAACATTAGCAGTTATTGCATATAGTACTGTCTTACCTCGTAATTATACCTTGAATTGATTAATAAATATTACCAACTCTACAGCAAAAGCTAATTTCCAAAGCCGTTCAGTATTCAGTAATACTGATTGAAGGCTGTGTGTCTTATTTGGAAAAACTTTCAATCTCAGCCCTGAGTTCAAAAAATTGAAATGAAACATTGTCGCCACTGATCCACAAATTTCTGTGCATCAGAGCAAGTCAGGATATATGGTTTCTATTTCTGGCAAAAACCTGTAGAAGTGACAAAGGTTAAGTCCACAAGAGCGATGAAGTTCAACATTTACACTACTGGTTTAATAATGCCTGATAAATACAAATATTTTCTGTGATGTGTTTGCTGATGAATAATATAATGAATAACCACAGGCTTTTCATTTTCAAAAGCTTTGTAAATGTACCCAATTAAACCCTTTTCTGGTGAACACATATTTTTACCATCATCAGTTTTAACACATCTTATCAGATTCTACTTCAGATTGTACTGAATTCATGTTTTGTTTCTCTTAAAATATTCTCACCTGTATTCTCTCCACACAGGCTTTTTTGATTACTTCGGTCTTGGCACTGATATTTCACATGACAACTGCTCAGTATTGTTAACATTTTTGAACTTGTCAAGAGCCAAGGAAAATCATTTGCCTTGTTTTTAAGGCAAAAATGTGTTCATGTTGCTCCCAACATCCTCAACTCTGAACAACCAGTCTCACTGAAAGGCAAGTTTATCTTCTCTAAGAGCACGTTTCTTTGGCTGCAGCAATTAAACATGATTTAATGAACTCAACATTGGTAAATGGCTCTCTTTGACTGGCTGATAAATTAACCACTCAGAAACTGACTTTGGTTGCAGCCTCATTTTATCTTTTATTTTTGTGAGACAATTCTGCCGTGGTCAGATATTCCATTTTAAATTTTCTAATTTTTCTAACTGTTACTTTTCTGAGAGTTAAGGATATTATAACAAGTGCTTAGTCTAGTTATGTCAATGTCTAAGTATTCTTTTAGCACATCTATAGTGTCATCTTTATAGTAAACATAATGCTTTGGCATTTAATTCTACAAAAATAATCTACTATCCACTGTCTTAAAAGCGTGACATCCAAAATCCATGTTTCTTGTATTAACATGATGAGTAAGCTCTGGTAATTTTAAAACTAAAGTAAATGTCACCATAGTACAATACATATGGTACTTTACCAAACACCATAGAGTTATAACTGTACCCCTATTATTTGTGATGTGTGGATGAGCAGGGCAAAATGATAAGAGCACCACATGTAGTCTCTTTTGCAACCCCTCAATCCTGCTGTTTGAGTGTGAAAGTAACCAGAGACAAAACATAAACAAATGTGGCTATGTTCCTATAAAACTATCTATAGACCCCAAAATTTGAATTTTATGTTACTTATCTTCATATGTCACAAGATATTATTATTCTTTTTTTAAAAAACCAACCAAAAATTTAAAACTGACTCTTAGTTTATGAGCCATATAAAAACAGGTAACTATGGGCCATAGTTTGCCAACCCCTGGTCTAGGTCAAAGTTTAGGATATGGGTACATTTTTCACTTGGAATCAACTTAAGCTAAATTATTTAGTAAATGATTGCATAGGTAGTATTCAGATACACCAAAAGTCATACAGATGATAGAGGAATGACTAACATTTGGAGAACACCGTACAGGGAAACACAATGGAATTACCCAGCAGTGCTAAGTGAGCCCTTGAGGTTTATGGTCATGATTTTAAAATGAAACCAGTCAGCTCGATTGTATGATTTTTCTCCTATATATTTCCATTGTTTGAGAAAATGGAACATAGTTACCTTCAACCAAGGTCAGGGTTATGCCAGGAAAGTAAGATAGAGAGAGGAACAGGTAATTGATTGTATTTATAAGGGAGTCCATTATAATGATGGATCATAGAATTTAAGCTGGATAGTAAAGAAAATGAAGATAGGAAGAAAATAAAGGAATATAGGAGTTTGAAAAAATAGAATAGGATCAATGACTGAGAGGTCCTGATGAGGTCAGAGCATTGTTGCAATGGGGCTATTCCAGTTAAGTGAATTGAAAGGAGAGTCGGTGGCAGTCAGAGTAGGATGCTTAAAACTAGAGATAGTGCAGTTCCTGGCCTAGGCTGTAACCATGGGAACAGGTGGCTCAGCTGAAATATTGCAAAAAAAAATCATTGATTCTGAGGCATGTCATCAACTAACTGAATGGCCAAGATTTTGGATGGGTCGCATAGTTGGACATTGATGTCACCAAGGATGTTGACAGATGATGACAGCTAAGAGCAAACGTCTTCAATAGATGTAGTACTTAAAAATTAGAGGCTGGGCACGGTGGCTCATGCCTGTAATCCCAGCACTTTGGGAGGCCAAGGCAGGTGGATCACCTGAGGTCAGGAGTTCAAAACCAGTCTGGCCAAAATGGTGAAACCCCGTCTCTACTAAAAATACAAAAAAAAATAGCCAGGCATGGTGGCAGGCACCTGTATTCCCAGCTACTCGGGAGGCTGAGGCAGGAGAATCACTTAAGCCCAAGAGGCAGAGTTTGCAGCAAGCTAAGATTGTGCCACTGAACTCCAGCCTGGGTGACAAGAGCGAAACTCCACCTCAAAAAAAAAAAAAAAAAAAAAAAATTACAGCTGATCCATGGAGTTGGCAGCTCTTTCCTGCATAAAAACTAGCCCTCCTTTTTGGTAGCTGGAAATAACAGATTGCCCAGTGAAATTGTTGTGGTTTAAAACATTTTCCCCGCTTTAATCAAGTTGCCAAAGAGTAGATTAACCCTTAATTTAAAATGTATTATAAATGAGATCTGGTTTCATATATATGAAAACGAAAACCAAAAATACATAAAGTATACGAGAGATCTTTTTTTCTTTTTTTTGCTCAAGAACTACAATGCCCTTTTTAAAAAATACTGAAAGCTGGCGAGGTGTGGTTGCTCACACCAGTAATCCCAGTGCTTTAAGAGGCTGAGGTGGGAGGGTGGCTTCAGCCCAGTAGTTCAAGGTTACAGTGAGCCAAGATCATGCCACTGCACTCCAGCCTAGGCGACACATGGAGACTCTATCTCTAAAAATAAAAATTAAAAAACTGAAAGTCCTTAGATTTACCCCTGGACTTGAAGGCCCTCTAACAGTGGTTAAGTAGACACACCCTGGAGTAAGGGTGTCTGGGTTCAAATTCTGTCTTTGCCGTTTCTGAATTCCCTGATCTTGGATAAGCTTCTCAACCTCCTAGGGCCTATCCCTCATCTGTAACATAGAAGAAATAGCAGTGCATAATCCATGTGGCTGCTTTGAAGATTAAGTTATGTAATGTATGTAAAATGCTTAGTCTGCAGAACCTAGGACAAAGTACAAAATAAGTATGAGCTATTAGCATTACTCTTCTAAAACACAGAGTAGAGAATTCTCCCATAAGACACTACAAAGAAGAGCTAGCAAAGTGTTTACTCTTACTGTAAATTATTCTGAAATTTGGAAGATCATTGGCTTAATTTTTTTTTGACTACTCAGTATGTAAGAATACATTTTTGAAGAATTTTCTTTACTTTTGGAAAATAGGAATTTTAGAAGGGGGTTGGGGCAACAAAGAGGTGCCTTGCCTCCAGGAACTTAGAACTATCAATTGGCCTATGGGCCAGGCGTGATGGCTCACACCTGAAATCCCAGCACTTTGAGAGGCCAAAGTGGGAGGATCACTTGAGTCCAGGAGTTTGAGGCTGCAGTGAACTACGACAGGCCAGCACACTCCAGCCTTGGTGACAGAGTGAGACCCTGTCTCAAATAAATAAATAAATGAAATAAAATCAATCAATCAATTGGCCTCATATGGTTAAACCAAAGCAGAGATATGCCAAACATCTTATAAAGACATGCTATCTCCCCAGCCAAGACAGAAATTTAACTAAATACATTAATACGTATAAGAAAAGCATATGATAATCACAAGACAGATTATTTTACAATGGAAACCGGTTGGGGGGCAGGGGAGGCTGAGAAGACAGTGGACCTCAAATGCCAATGTCTTGTCCATTTAATAGCTCAGTTTCTCATCTAAATTAATAAAAATCAAGATTTCACCCTCAAAGCCTGCAAGCCTGTGGCTACAAAGCCCTCCCCAGGACTCCTCTTCCCTCAGGCTCCCTGTCCATTCACAGGATGTGCCCATGAGCTGTCAATAGAACAGGACATTAAGGTCGCCATTATGACCATTGTGATGGTTAATACTGTCAACTTGATGGGACTGAAGGATGCAAAGTATTGATCCCGATGTGTCTGTGAGGGTGTTGCCAAAGGAGATTAACATTTGAGTCAGTGGGCTGGGGAAGGCAGACCTACCCTTAACCTGGGTGGGCACCATCTAATCAGCTACCAGCAAATATAAAGCAGGCAGAAAAACGTGAAAAGGAGGCTAGACTGGCTTAGCCCCACAGCCTACATCTTTCTCCTGCGCTGGATGCTTCCTGCACTCAAACATCAGACTCCCAAATTCTTCAGCCTTGAGACTTAGACTGGCTTCCTTGCTCCTCAGCTTGCAGATGAGACCTTGTGATCGTGTGAGTTGATACTCCTTAATAAACTCCATATATACATATGTATATATCCTATTAGTTCTGTCCCTCTAGGGAACCCTGACGAATACAACCACCAAGGTGAGGTTAGTCAGGATTATTCTAAGGTAGCAATGGGAAAATGATATTGCTTCCACACATTGAAGTTCTAGAAAGACCAATGTTAAAGATTCCTCCAAAAAGATGATAATTTGCCTACCATTCCGTTAAAATCAACCTCAAAAGTAAACATGGTTTCTAAATGAAAGAAAAAAGACAGCTTCTTCTGGATCTTTAAAATGCCCTTATTATTTTGGAAAATCTTATGGCTTTGGGTGGTGGGGGGGTTACTGTGGGATTTTCCTGACCCCATTTTAGACATGTGTTACATTTCTTTTAAAACTGTGCCAACTTTCTTTCAAAAAGCAACAAATACTTCTTGTTTTTAAAAGCTGAGAGCAACGACTGTTTCTCATATGTACTTACTGCCCTGGATTCTCCGTGTTGATTCTAACTTCCTGCTGAGGTTTCACAAAAGCATTCCAAAACATATCAGTAAATTTTCTGATGCAGACCAGGCTAGATTTCTATTATCAGTTGAAGTTTAGCCAATCCTATACATTTATATATATATGTGTATACATATATATATAGTGATTCCAAGTTTAGCCAATCCTATACATTTATATATATATATATAGTGATTCTCATCTGCCCCTCTCAGAAACATCATCATCATAAATTAGTCTAATTTTTGGAAAGACATTTTATCTTCTGCTGATTTCACAGATTTAACCTCAATTAAAATACCCTATTTATAAACTTGCATTACTGGCCATAAATGTATTTGGTCTGTAAAATTTCCTCTTATAAAAGAGAGAAGGAAGCAAGACACAGGAAGCTGAGCAATCAGCTAATGTTTTTTAAAAAATGAACACCTCAGCCTTCCCAGAGACAGAAGTCCCTTGAGATAGCTCCTAAAAGTGTTATCACTACATACAAAACACTGATTTAAGACCATCGACTGCTTCTATTTCATCTGATATATCAGCCTGCTGAATACAGACCACTGATCAGTCTTATTTTGTTCTGCAATGCTGCTTGACCCCAACACAAACTCGACAGTCGTTCCAAATAGCCAGAAAATGGCACTTTCAATTTTTCCATCCTACAAGATCTAAATAATTCTTGTCGTAAAATAGGCAAATGGTCTGAAGTGCCTGATGTCCAGGCATTCTTCTACACATCAGTCCCTCTCTAGTCTCTGTTTCCAATACAACTCATCCCAAATCTTCCTTCTTTCCCTCCCACCTGTCCCCAGTCCCAATCCCAAGCGTCGCTGAGTCTTTCTAATCTTCCTTTTCTACAGACTCATCTGACCTCTCCCCTCCTCCCCAGGCTGCTCCTCGCCAGGCCGAGCTAGGTCCCAATTCTTCCTCAGCCTCCGCTCCTCCACCCTATAATCCTTTTATCACCTCCCCTCCTCACACTGGTCCAGTTTACAGTTTCATTCCGTGAGTAGCCCTCCCCCACCTGCCCAGCAATTTCCTCTTAAAAAGGTGGCTGAAGCTAAAGGCATAGTCAAGGTTAATGCTCCTTTTTCTTTATCAGACCTCTCCCAAATCAGTGAGCATTTAGGCTCTTTCATCAAATATAAAAAACCCAGCCCAGTTCATGGCTCGTTCGGCAGCAATGCTTTACAACCCTAGACCCTAAAAGGTCAAAAAGCCGTCTTAGTCTCAATATACATTTTATTACCCAATCTGCTCCTGACATTAAATAAAACTCCAAAAATTAAATTCCGGCCCTCAAACCCCACAACAGGATTTAACTAACCTCGCCTTCAAGGTGTACAATAATAAAAAAAAAAAGTTGCAATTCCTTGCCTCCACTGTGAGACAAACCCCAGCCACATCTCCAGCACACAAGAACTTCCAAACACCTGAACCGCAGTGGCCAGGCGTTCCTCCAGAACCTCCTCCCCCAGGAGCTTGCTACAAGTGCCAGAAATCTAGCTACCAGGCCCAGGAATGCCCGCAGCCCGGGATTCCTCGTAAGCCGCGTTCCATCTGTGTAGGACCCCACTGAAAATCGGACTGTTCAACTCACCTGGCAGCCACTCCCAGAACCCCTAGGACTCTGGCCCAAGGCTCTCTGACTGACTCCTTCCTAGATCTTCTCGGCTTAGCAGCTGAAGACTGACACCGCCCAATCACCTCGGAAGCCTACAGGACCATCACAGATGCTCTAGGTAACTCTCACAGTGGAAGCTAAGTCCGTCCCCTTCTTAATCAATACGGAGGCTACCCACTCCATATTACCTTCTTTTCAAGGGCCTGTTTCCCTTGCCTCCATAACTGTTGTAGGTATTGACGGCCAGGCTTCTAAACCTCTTAAAACTCCCCAACTCTGGTGCCAACTTAGACAATACTCTTTTAAGCACTCCTTTTAATTATCCCCACCTGCCCAGTTCCTTATTAGGCTGAGACACTTTAACTAAATTATCTGTTTCCCTGACTATTCCTGGGCTACAGCCACACCTCATTGCCACCTTTTCCCCTGGTTCAAAGCCTCCTTCACATCCTCCTCTTGTATCCCCCCACCTTAACCCACAAGTATAAGATACCTCTACTCCCTCCTTGGCGACCCATCATCCACCCCTTACCATCTCATTAAAACCTAATCATGCTTACCCCACTCAACGCCAATATCCCATCCCGCAGCATGCTTTAAAAAGATTAAAGCCTGTTATCACTCGCCTGCTACAGCATGGCCTTTTAAAGCCTATAAACTCTCCTTAGAATTCCCCCATTTTACCTGTCCTAAAACCAGACAAGCCTTACAAGTTAATTCAGGATCTGCGCCTTATCAACCAAATTGTTTTGCCTATCCACCCTGTGGTGCCAAACCCATATACTCTCCTATCCTCAATACCTCCCTCTACAACCCATTATTCTGTTCTAGATCTCAAACATGCTTTCTTTACTATTCCTTTGCACCCGTCATCCCAGCCTCTCTTAGCTTTCACTTAGACTGACCCTGACACCCATCAAGTTCAGCAAATTACCTGGGCTGTACTGCCGCAAAGCTTCACAGACAGCCCCCATTACTTCAGTCAAGCCCAAATTTCTTCCTCATCTGTTACCTATCTCAGCCTAATTCTCATAAAAACACACGTGCTCTCCCTGCCAATTGTGTCTGACTGATCTCTCAAACCCCAGCACCTTCTACAAAACAACTCCTTTCCTTCCTAGGCATAGTTAGCATGGTCAGAATTCTTACACAAGAGCCAGGACCACACCCTGTAGCCTTTCTGTGCAAACCTTACTGTTTTGGCCTAGCCCTCATGTCTGCGTGCAGTGGCTGCCGCTGCTTTAATACTTTTAGAGGCCCTCAAAATCACAAACTATGCTCAACTCACTCTCTACAGTTCTCATAACTTCCAAAATCTATTTTCTTCCTCATACCTGACGCATATACTTTCTGTTTCCCGGCTCCTTCAGCTGTACTCACTCTTTGTTGAGTCTCCCACAATTACCGTTGTTCCTGGCCCAGACTTCAATCCGGCCTCCCCACATTATTCCGGATACCACACCTGACCCTCATGACTGCATCTCTCTGATCCACCTGACATTCGCCCCATTTCCCCACATTTCCTTCTTCCCTGTTTCTCACCCTGATCGCACTTGGTTTATTGATGGCAGTTCCACCAGGCCTAGTCGCCACTCACCAGCGAAGGCAGGCTATGCTATAGTATCTTCCACATCTATCATTGATACTGCTGCTCTGCCCCCTCCACTACCTCTCAGCAAGCCGAACTAGTTGCCTTAACTCAAGCCCTCACTCTCGCAAAAGGACTACGTGTCAGTATCTATACTGACTCTAAATATGCCTTTCATATTCTGCACCACCATGCGGTCATATGGGCTGAAAGAGGTTTTCTCACTACACAAAGGTCCTCCATCATTAATGCCTCTTTAATAAAAACTCTACTCAAGGCCGCTTTACTTCCAAAAGAAGCTGAAGTCATTCACTGCAAGAGGCGTCAGATCTCATTGCTCTAGGCAACGCTTATGCTGATAAGGTGGCTAGACTAGCAGCTAGCTCTCCAACTTCTGTCCCTCAGGGCCAGTTTTTCTCCTTCACATCAGTCACTCCCACCTACTCCCCTGCTGAAACTTCCACCTATCAATCTCTTCCCACACAAGGCAAATGGTTCTTAGACCAAGGAAAATATCTCCTTCCAGCCTCACAGGCCCATTCTATTCTGTCGTCATTTCATAACGTCTTCCATGTAGGTTACAAGCCGCTAGCCCGTCTCTTACAACCTCTCATTTCCTTTCCATCGTGGAAATCTATCCTCAAGGAGATCACTTCTCAGTGTTCCATCTGCTATTCTACTATCCCTCAGGGATTGTTCAGGCCTCCTCCCTTCCCTACACATCAAGCTCGGGGATTTGCCCCTGCCCAGGACTGGCAAATTAGCTTTACTCAACATGCCCCAAGTCAGAAAACTAAAATATCTCTTAGTCTGGGTAGACACTTTCACTGGATAGGTACAGGCCTTTCCTACAGGGTCTGAGAAGGCCACCGCAGTCATTTCTTCCCTTCTGTCAGACATAATTCCTCAGTTTAGCCTTCCCTCTTCTATACAGTCTGATAACAGACCAGCCTTTATTAGTCAAATCAGCCAAGCAGTTTTTCAGGCTCTTAGTATTCAGTGAAACATTTATATCCCTTACAATCTTCAGTCTTCAGGAAAAGTAGAACAGACTAATAGTCTTTTAAAAACACACCTCACCAAGCTCAGCCACCAACTTAAAAAAGACTGGACAATACTTTTACCACTTTTGCTTCTCAGAATTCAGCCCTGTCCTCAGAATGCTACAAGGTACAGCCCATTTAAGCTCCTGTATAGACGCTCCTTTTTATTAGGCCCTAGTCTCATTCCAGACACCAGACCAACTTAGACGGTGCCCCAAAAACTTGTCATCCCTACTATCTTCTGTCTAGTCATACTCCTATTCACCATTCTCAACTACTCATACATGCCCTGCTCTTGTTTACACTGCCGGTTTACACTGTTCCTCCAAGCCATCACAGCTGGTATCTCCTGGTGCTATCCCCAAACCGCCACTCTAGACTCTTGAAGTAAATAAATAATCTTTGCTGGCAGGACTATGCTGAATCTCCTTAGGCATTCTCTAATTAGATGTCCTGGGTCCTCCCAATTCTTGGACCTTTTATACCTGTTTTTCTCCTTCTCTTATTCCATTTAGTTTTTCAATTCATACAAAACAGTATCCAGGCCATCACCAATAATTCTAAATGACATGTTTCTTCTAACAACCCCACAATATCACCCCTTACCACAAAATCTTCCTTCAGCTTAATCTCTCCCACTCAAGGTTCCCACGCCGCCCCTAATCCTGCTCTAAGCAGCCCTGAGAAACATTGCCCATTATCTCTCCATACCACCCCCCAAAATTTTCGCTGTCCCAACACTTTACCACTATTTCATTTTATTTTTCTTATTAATATAAGAAGACAGGAATGTCAGGCCTCTGAGCCCAAGCTAAGCCATCATATCCCCTGTGACCTGCACGTACACATCTAGATGGCCGGTTCCTGCCTTAACTGATGACATTCCACCACAAAAGAAGTGAAAATGGCCTGTTCTTGCCTTAACTGATGACATTGTCTTGTGAAATTCCTTCTCCTGGCTCAAAAGCTCCCCTACTGAGCACCTTGTGACCCCCACTCCTGCCCGCCAGAGAATAACCCCCCTTTGACTGTAATTTTCCTTTACCTACCCAAATCTTATAAAATGGCCCCACCCCTATCTCTCTTCGCTGACTCTCTTCGGACTCAGCCCACCTGCACCCAGGTGAAATAAACAGCTTTATTGCTCACACAAAGCCTGTTTGGTGGTCTCTTCACACGGACTCGAGTGAAACTTACTAATACATTTAATTATATCTTCACGATTTGTCCTATAGAAACCATTTTAAACTCCCCATAAAAGCAGTAAACTTGCAAAAGTGTGTTGTTGTATAAGAGATACACCAACTGGCCGGGCACAGTGGCTCACGCCTGTAATCCCAGCACTTTGGGAGGCCGAGACCGGCAGATCACAAGATCAGGAGTTTGAGACCAGCCTGACCAACATGGTGAAACCTTGTTTCTACTAAAAATACCAAAATTAGCTGGGCGTGGTGGCGCACGCCTGTAATCCCAGCTACTCAGGAGGCTGAGGCAGGAGAATCTCTTGAACCTGGCAGGCAGAGGTTGCCGTGAGCGGAGATTGCGCCACTGCACTCAGCCTGGGCGACAGAGCGAGACTCCATCTTGGGGAAAAAAAAAAGAGCGAGATACCACCAACCTGCCCAATGTGGACGTGGGAGTCATCACCTTATGGATGGAAATCAAGATGGGACTTAGCTGATACTTCAATGAGTTAAACGGATTAGCAGAGAGAAAAAGTAGAGTTTTCCGTGAAGAAAAAAATGACATAAGCTAAGTAGGAAGAAGGAAGTAGAATTTTCTACAAAGATAAAGTGCCGACTTTTTTTTTTTTTGAGACGGAGTCTCGCTCTGTCGCCCAGGCTGGAGTGCAGTGGTGCGATCTCGGCTCACTGCAAGCTCCGCCTCCCGGGTTCACACCATTCTCCTGCCTCAGCCTCCCGAGTAGCTGGGACTACAGGCGCCTGCCACCACGCCCGGCTAATTTCTTTTGTATTTTTTAGTAGAGACGGGGTTTCACCGTGGTCTCGATCTCCTGACCGCATGATCCGCCCGCCTCGGCCTCCCAAAGTTCTGGGATTACAGGCGTGAGCCACCGCGCCCAGTGATAAAGTGCCAACTTTTGTGCACGATCAAATAGGATTGCTTGGTGCGTGGCAAAAAGCATAAGCAATTAGATCCTAAAATCACACACGGAGCTAAAAGTGAGTTTTCTGCGTATATATAAGGACATTAAGTAGCAAAATGAATGAAAAGCTAGCTAGATTTTGTGACCTATCTTCAAATGACATACTTATTTAGTAACAGAGCTGGGACTGGACGGACGCTTGCCCAAGTTATTGACTCTTTGAATCCATCTCAGTAATGGAAGTGGCTGATGAGTCTTCTCCAAGACCACAATTATTTGGATTTCAGTGGTTCAAATCACATTCCATTTGAGAAATGATGAGAAAAAATAAAAAATAAAAATGGAAAATTAATGCATACTTTCACAGATTAATGTAAAGTTGGACCTCATTTAGTTTTAAACAGTTTATCAGTAATGTTATCAAAGATGAGGCAGGAATTAGATTGATTTATACAAGTAGAATTTTGGATTTCAAGTTGAGAGCAAAACACAACTTTTCTGTCATCCATTTGGTTAGAAGAGTGAGCCAGTGTGTCCTGGTCAAATCATTTCCATTTGTTCACAAAAACCATTTCCCTCCAAAATCTTACCCACTGGCTTCCAGCTGCTTGGTGGCCTGAAACATCCTTTTCAATTGTAAAAATCCTCTTAATAATGTTAAGGATGACTCAATCCTTGTACACATGTGAAATCTACTGTTTCTTTTAAAGATCTTTTGACGGCATGGAGCTGCACAAGAAAGGCTTAGCATTAAGTGAGATTTGAGATGGGAAGAAAAAAGTACACTATAATGCATCTCCTCTTTGATTCAAAAAATTAAATAAATGGGATGGGCGTGGTGGCTCACGCCTGTAATCCCAACACTTTGGGAGGCCGAGGCAGGTAGATCACGAGGTCAGAAGTTCAAGACAAGCCTGACCAACATGGTGAAACCCCATCTCTACTAAAAATACAAAAATTAGCCAGGTGTGGTGGCGCTTGCCTGTAGCCCCAGCTACTCAGGGGGCTGAGGCAGAATAATCGCTTGAACCCAGGAGGCGGAGGTTGCAGTGAGCTGAGATCGTGCCACTGCACTCCAGCCTCGGTGACAAAGCAAGACTCCGTCAAATAAATAAATAAATAAATAAATAAATAAATAAATAAATAAATAAATAAAATCAGTCATGCCTTTCATCAACTTTGTGAAAAGGAAAGAGAATTGGGGGAACAGGAAAAAACGAGCACATGTTCATAACTGTTTGTGCCGTGGACTCCTCCAAATAAAATGTGTAAATGCGTTAAATAAACAATGCAAAGGGAAAAATTACATAGAAATAGTTAACAAAACATTAAAAACAAACATCTGTGGCCAGGCGTGGTAGCTCACACCTGTAATCCAGCACTTTGGTAGGCCGAGGCAGGTGGATCCACCTGAGGCCAGGAGCTTGAGACCAGCCTGGCCAACATGATAAAACCCTGTCTCAACTAAAAATACAAAATTAGCTGGGCGTGGTGGCCAGCACCTGTAATCCCAGCTACTGGAGAGGCTCAGGCAGGAGAATTGCTTGAACCAGGATGCAGAAGTTGCAGTGAGCCAAGATCATGCCACTGCACTCGAGCCGGAGCAACAGAACAAGATTTTGTCTCAAAATAATTAAATAAATAAAGAAGTAGAGGAAAAAGCAGTTTCCCTCCCCATGATAAGCAGTTACTTGATATTGACAACTTGGGGCTATGAATCTAATGCAAACACTATTCTAGGTGGACTAGAGTAACTGGGTGGCTCTTAATAATTAGCAGTATCTGAAGACTTTTAGTTGTCCAAAGATGTTCATTTCAGTTTTTTTCTAGTAGCAAAATTTTTTAACAATCTATATAGCAAAATAAACTATGATCTAGTCATATGATGAATGTAGCCATTTAAAAATCACATTTTTGGCCTGGGCACAGTGGCTCATGCCTGTAATCCTAGCACTTTGGGAGGCCAAGGCAGGAGGATCGCTTGAGCCCAGGAGTTAGAGACAAGTCTGGGCAACATAGGAAGACGCCGTATTTGCCAAAAATACAAAAATTAGCCAGGTGTACTGGTAGGTGTCTGTAGTCCCAGCTACTTGGGAGGCTGAGGTGGGAGGATATCTTGAGCCTGGGAGGTGGAAGTTGCAAAGAGCCATGATCGTGCCACTGCACTCCAGCCTGGGCATCAGAGCCAGGACCTGTCTCAAAAAAAAAAAAAAAAAATACATTTTTGAAGAATTTTTAACAAACGGAAAATTGATTATAATATTGAAGGAACAAAGCAGTATTTAAAGAAGCATACACTTATCAAAAACTCTCAGGCCGGGTGCGGTGGCTCACGCCTGTAATTCCAGCACTTTGGGAGGCCGAGGTGGGTGGATCACCTGAGGTTAGGCATTCAAGAACAGCCTGACCAACATGGTGAAACCCCATCTCTACTAAAAATACAAAATTAGCTGGGCACAGGGGCGCACGCCTATAATCCCAGCTACTCAGGAGGCTGAGGCAGGAGAATCGCTTGAACCCAGGAGGTGGAGTTTGCAGGGTGCCAAGATTGCGCCACTGCACTCCAGCCTCGGCAACAAGAGCAATACTCCGTCTCAAAAAAAAAAAGAAAGAAAAATGAAAAAGAAAAAGAAAAAAGAAAACCCTCAATTATATAAAATATATATCCCTTTGTTCATTCAACAAGTACTATTGATCTCCTTATACGTCAGGCTTTCCAACAGATCCACTTTATCCTTCAGAGTTCAATTTAAATAGCATCAGCTCAGTTTTAAAGAAATATTTCAAGGCCGGGCATGATGGCTTATGCCTGTAATCGCAGCACTTTGGGAGGCCGAGGTGGGTGGATCACTTGAGTTCAGGGGTTCGAGACAAGCTTCACCAACATGGTGAAACCCCGTCTCTACTAAAAATACAAAAAAAAAAAAAAATTAGCCAAGTGTGGTGGCGCACGCCTGTAATCCCAGGTACTCGGGGGGCTGAGGCAGGAGAATCGCTTGAACCCGGGAGTCGGAGGTTGCAGTAAGCCGAAATCACACCATTGCACTCCAGCCTGGGTGACAAAGCGAGACTCCCTCTCAAAAAACAAAGCAAAACAAAACAAGAAATATTTCAAACACTGGAATGCATTACCTATCAATCAGTCATTCATTGAGCAACTACTGTGTTCAATTGTGTGTAGGACAAATGCACAGAAGATACAGGTGGTGGCTGCCCTAAGAAATGTAAGATTAGTGGGAATCGACAAGTTAGAAGTGTCTTCTGTATGAACTGATGTTCCCTTTTATTTTCTAAAAGGTTTAAAAATGGGATGAAGTGCCGGGCGCGGTGGCTCACGCTTGTAATCCCAGCACTTTGGGAGGCCGAGGCGGGCAGATCACGAGGTCAGGAGATCGAGACCACGGTGAAACCCCGTCTCTACTAAAAATACAAAAAAATTAGCCGGGCGTGGTGGCGGGCGCCTGTAGTCCCAGCTACTCTGAGAGGCTGAGGCAGGAGAATGGCGTGAACCCGGGAGGCGGAGCTTGCAGTGAGCCGAGATTGCGCCACTGCACTCCAGCCTGGGCGACAGAGCGAGACTCCGTCTCAAAAAAAAAAAAAAAAAAAAATGGGATGAAGTAATAGTAAATAAAGTGAAAACGAAAAATGTGCCACACCAAAGAAAAGCAAAATGGAAAAAAATCAGGTTTTACAGAATATTCAGGTGGCCACTAGGGGGTGCCAGAATGTTAATACCTTTCAGCAAGTTTCCAGTTTCCCTCGGGTAATTTGAGTTTGGTATTCAATGTAGTTTAAATTGGCCGGAATTAACGTGTTTTTTTTTTCCAGCAAAATGGTAAGAATGTGACTCAGGTCACATAGTTCATAGTAGACTGGTGCTATGATTTGAATCTATCCCCTCCAAAATTCATGTGCTGAAACTGGTGGCCAATAGGGTGATATTAATAGGCGGGGCCTTTAAGAGGTGATTAGGTCAGGAGGGATCCTCCTTCACAGATGGGTTTCAGAGGCGTCACGCGGCATTCAGCTCCCGTGCCCGTCTGCCTTCTCCACGTGAGGACATAGTGTTCCTCCCCTCCTCTAGAAGATGCAGCAACAAGGCACCATCTTGGAAGCTGAGACCAGGACCTCACCAGTCAACAAACCTGCTGGCACCTTGATCTTGGACTCCCAGCCTCCAGAACTATGAGAAATAAATTTCTGTCGTTTTTAGACTACCCAGCCTCAGGTATTTTGTTATAGTGTCACCAATGGACTAAGACAATCAAGAATTATAAATCAAGTATTTATGAGTCTCAGGCCATTATTTAGTACCAGGGTCATATTGCTATCCAAAAAAAAAAAAAAAAAAATCTCCTGGCGGGGCACAGTGGCTCACGCCTGTAATCCCAGCACTTTGGGAGGCCGAGGCGGGTAGATTACCTGAGGTCAGGAGTTCGAGACCAGCCTGGCCAACATGGTGAAACCCCGTCGCTACTAAAATACAAAAATTAGCCGGGCATGGTGGCAGGCGCCTGTAATCCCAGCTACTCGGGAGGCTGAGGCAGGAGAATCGCTTGAACCTGGGAGGCAGAGGTTGCAATGAACCAAGATTGTGCCATTGCACTCCAGCCTGGGGGACGAGTGAAACTGCGTCTCAAAACAAAACAAAAAAACCTCCTATCCGTCTAACAGGAATTAATTAGTAAACTAAACAAACAAAAACCCCACAAAACGTAAAATGACAACAAGAACAAAACCAACCAAACAAACAAAAGTTAAAAGTTGGAAAAATACTTAAGAATTAAAAAAAAATAAAATAAAAGTCTGGGTATAGGCTCATGCCTGTAATCCCAGCACTTTGGGAGGTTGAGGCAGTAGTCTCGTTTGAGCCCAGTAGTTTGAGACCAGCCTGGGCAACATAGTGAGACTTCATCTCTACAAAAAAATATTTAAATTAGCCAGGCATGGTGGTGCATGCCTGTAGTCTCAGCTACTTGGAAGGCTGAGGTAGGAAGATCACTTGAGCCTAGGAGGTCGAGGCTGCTGTGAGTGCCTGAGCGACAGAGCGAGACCTTGTCTCAAAAAAAAAAAAATGTTTTAATGGTATGATCCTGCTTTTTTATCTTAGAAATGTAAAAAAAGGTATGTCTATACATAAAGAAGAACTTAGCAATATATACATCAAATCTTAACGGGGTATTTGGAGATGGTGTTACTACACTGTTATTGTTTTTCTGAGGTTTTTTTTTTTTTCTCTGCTGTATTCATTTGCTGCAATTTCAAGATACCACTTAATGCTTACCATGAGTGTCAGACATGGCATGAGCACTTTATCTAGGTAATGACATGAATGCATAGAAGTGTTCAAAGTCTTCTCCACTCCCAATCTAGCAAAAAAAAGGAGGGTAGAGACAAAAAGAGGAAAAAAGACATTTTGTTGATGTTCTGGAATAAAGCTTAGTGGGAGTGTGGGCAGAGAGGACTGTGTTAGAAAAATGATTGGGGCCGGGCGCGGTGGCTCACGCTTGTAATCTCAGCACTTTGGGAGGCCGAGGCGGGCAGATCACGAGGTCAGGAGATCGAGACCACGGTGAAACCCCGTCTCTACTAAAAGTACAAAAAAATTAGCCGGGCGTGGTGGCGGGCGCCTGTAGTCCCAGCTACTCGGAGAGGCTGAGGCAGGAGAATGGCGTGAACCCGGGAGGCGGAGCTTGCAGCGAGCCGAGATCGCGCCACTGCACTCCAGCCTGGGTGAGAGAGTGAGACTCTGTCTCAAAAAAAAAAAAAAAGAAAACTGATTGAGAGAGGAAATTTTAATAACAACTTTGAACTATGTTTTCAATCCACTCTGGGGTTTTCTTAAAATGCAAATAAAGGTTTAAACTGTGTTGCTTTTTATGGCTGGTGCGTTTTCTTTTACAGAAACATGACCTTGAGAATAAGCAACTCGGATTTTGGCTTTATAAAGTTTCGAAAACATTACTGCATTTTATCAAACACAAACACTGCCTCAAATTAGTAAGAAAAGTTGGACCATGGCTGGGCGCGGTGGCTCACGGCTGTAATCCCAGCACTCTGGGAGGTCAAGGTGGGCAGATCACCTGAGATCAGGAGTTCTAGACCAGCCTGGCCAACATGGTGAAACCCTGTTTCTACTAAAAATACAAAAAAAAAAAAAAATTAGCTGGGCGTGGTGGCGTGCACCTGTAGTCCTAGCTATTTGGGGAGGCTGAAGCAGGAGAATCACTTGAACCTGGAGGCAGAGGTTGCAGTGAGCCAAGATTATGCCACTGCACTCCAGCCTGGGTGACAGAGCAAGACTCCTTCTCAAAAAAAGAAAGAAAAGCTGGATCATGACAACAAATCTTGTCCACTTGCTGTTAAATAAAAACACCATTCTCTGCATAATTATTTACCTGCCCTTCATCTACATTTTCATCCTAATATACCTACAATACTGGATCTACGTCTTGATAAAAATGTATTGCATGAAATTTATAAGCTACACTTACTTCATATGTAGGTGTGGTAGCAGTTGAGAAACAATTAAAGATGCTATTTTGGGAAGGCTACTCAGCTCTTCAGTGGAAAACCCATTCACACCCCATTGCAGAACCTCAGCAGAAAGATGAGCTCCTCTGCACCCATACTAAACTGTGCTCCTCTGCACCCATACTAAACATGTGTAGGCCACATTTGCTCAGGTGGAAACAAGAGTGTTGGAAGCAGGATGCGGGGAGTGTTGAGGGGGGTTGAGAGAATGTTGGCAGTCCCTCACTTTAGAGACCCTTAAGAGGATTTTAAGCAGCTCCAACACCAATGTTTTGCAATAAAAGTACTTATCCAAATTTAAAACGTTTGTGCTGCAAACCGATAACCATCAAGAAATTGATAACACACAAAATTGGAGAAAATATTTATAAATCATATGTCCAATAAGAGACCTGTATCCAGAAAATATATATATATGTTTTTTATATATATATAGAGAGAGAGAGTTGTTGTTGTTGAGATGGAGTCTCGCTCTTATCGCCCAGGCTGGAGTGCAGTGGCGTGATCTTGGCTCACTGCAGCCTCGGCCTCCCAGGTTCCAGTGATTCTCTTGCCTCAGCCTCCTGAGTAGCTGGGACTATAGGCATGCGCCACCATGCCCAGCTAATTTTTGTATTTTTTAGTAGAGAAGGGGTTTCTCCATATTGGTCAGGCTGGTCTCAAACTCCTGACCTCATGATCTGCCCACCTTGGCCTCCTAAAGTGCTGGGATTACAGACGTGAGCCACCACGCCTGGCCAGAATATATTATTATTATTATTATTTTTTTTTTTGAGACAGTCTCACTTTGTTACCAGGCTGACGTGCAGTGGCATGACCTCGGCTCACTGCGACCTCTACTGCCCTGGTTCAAGTGATTCTCCTGCCTCCACCTCCCGAGTAGCTAGGATTACAGGCATACGCCACCATGCCCAGCTAATTTATGTATTTTTAGTAGAGACAGAGTTTCAGCATGTTGGCCAGGATGGTCTCGATCTCTTGACCTTGTGATCTGCCCGCCTTGGCCTCCCAAAGTGCTGGGATTACAGGCATGAGCCACTGCGCCCAGCCCAGAATATATCTTTTAAATTTTATAACTCATAAGAAGATAATGTTTAAATGGGCAAAGGAATTGAAGACATCTTCCCAAAGAAGATACACAAACGGCCAATGAGCACATGAAAATATGCTCAACATTATTCATTAGGGAAATGCCATTCAAAAGCATGAGATTCCCACTTTGCACCCAACAGTTCAGCTATAATCAAAAACACGGATACTATTAATAACAGGCCAGGCACAGTGGCTCACGCCTGTAATCCCAGCACTTTGGGAGACTGAGGCGGGTGGATTACTTGAGGTCAGGAGTTCAAGACCAGCCTGGCCAACATGGTGAAACCCAGTCTCTACTAAAAAAAATACAAAAATTAACTGGTGCATGGTGGTGCGTGCCTGTAATCCCAGTTACTTGGGAAACTGAGGCAAGAGGATCACTTGAACCCAGGAGGCAAGGTTGCAGTGAGCCAAGATCATGCCACTGCATTCCAGCCTGGGTGACAGAGCAAGACTCTGTCTCAAAAAAAAAAAAAAAAAAAGAGTAACAAGTGCTGACAAAAATGTGGAGAAGTTGGAGCCGTTGTGCATTGTTGGAAGGAATGTGAAATGGTGCAAACACGTCAGGGAAAGTATTTGACAGACACACAAAACATTACAGTTACCATATGATGGAACACTTTCACCCCTACGTATATACCCAAAAGAAGTGAAAACATACACAAGTCTTGTACATGAATGTCATAGCAGCATTATTCATAATAGTCAAAAAGTGGAAACAACCCAAATGCCCATCACCTGACAAATGAATAAAACATGGTATGTCCATACAATGGAATAGTATTTGGGCCGGGGCAGTGGCTCACAACTGCAATCCCGGCACTTTGGGAGGCCAAGACTGGTGGCCAGGAGACCAGGGAGGTCTCCTGCACTCCCTGGTGCAGGGAGGTCTCCCAGCACTTTGGGAGGCCGGAGACCAGGCTGGGCAACATGGCAAAACCCCATCTCTTAAAAAAAAAAAAAAGTATTCAGCGATCAAAAAAGATGAACTACTTGTAGAGTCCTAATTAGAGAAGAGTTGGGACTGACTGACACATACAACTAATGAACCTTCAAAATAAGCTAGTCACAAAAGACCACCTATTTTGATTCTATTTATATGTAATGTCCAGAACATCTAAATTCATATAGACAGAAAGATTCGTGGTTGCCAAGTGCTAAGGAGGGGGCAATGGGGAATGACTATCAATAGGTACTAGTTTGTTTTAGCGGTAACAAAAGCAACCCTGTGAATATACTAAAATACTGTACCCTTTAAATGGATGAATTGTATTTATATTTCAGTAAAGCTGTTTTAAAAAATCAACTGGGCAAGGTGCGGTGGCTCACGCCTGTAATCCCAGCACTTTGGGAGGTCGAGGCGGGCAGACCACGAGGTCAGGAGATCGAGATCATCCTGGCCAACATGGTGAAACCCCGTCTCTACTAAAACTACAAAAATTAGCTGGGGTGGTGGCCCATGCCTGTAATCCCAGCTACTCGAGAGGCTGAGGCAGAAGAACCACTTGAACCTGGGAGGCGGAGATTGCAGTGAGCTGAGATTGCGCCACTGGACTCCAGCCTGGCAACAGAGTGAGCCTCCGTCTCAAAAAAAAAAAAAAAAATCAACTGGTGAGGCTGGGCACGGTGGCCTTGCCTATAATCCTAGCACTTTGGGAGGCTGAAGCCAATAGTTTGAGACCAGCTCTGGGCAACATAGTGAGACCTCATCGCTACAAAATAAAAAAAATTAGCTGGGCATGGTGGCACACACCCATATTTCC
Organism: Hylobates moloch; assembly: GCF_009828535.3. Classification (NCBI taxonomy): domain Eukaryota; kingdom Metazoa; phylum Chordata; class Mammalia; order Primates; family Hylobatidae; genus Hylobates; species Hylobates moloch. The sequence goes on from NW_026652304.1 coordinate 2,183,441, forward strand.
AGCTACTGAAGAGGCTGGGGTCAGAGGATCACCTAAGTCCAGGAGGTCAAGACTGCAGTGAGCTGTGATCATGCCACTGCACTCCAGCCAGGGAAATAGGGCGAGACCCTGTCTTAAAAACAGAACAACACTAAACTAACATTAAAACTTAAAAATCAACTGGTGAAAACATAGGTAGGCCCTTCCTCCTGCTAAGCATTAAAAAAAATTCCACCTTGACCTGACTTCCTCTTCCTCAGTGCCACCTTTCTCGCACTAGTTTGCTTCCTTGCTCTTTTTCATGGGGGAGTGGGGGTGCTGAACTACTTCCAGTGCTGGAGCTCACGCGGTGGCTATGAAGTCAACCTAAATATACAACTGTGTTTCTAAATTATGTCAAATGCCTACAAATAATTCTAATATGGAAGCATTTTACAAACTTACTCTTTAAAACAGGCACACATGTGGATAAAGAAACACAGTAGATTCAAAATGTACAGCTATTTATATAAACATTTTGCAAAAATCTTTTTTAATACTTAGCAAGAGCATAGACTAATAACCTTTTATAAATGATATTTAATAACTGCTTTTGGCAACATCTAGAATACATATTATGTTTCTTTTTATATAAATCTCATTTTTAATCTTCCTTTCTTGACTTTTCCCCACTGGAAAATAAAACCAATGAGATTTTCAGTACAATTCATTTTATTATTTTAGTGCAACAAAACATTTCCAGATTTATTTCCAATTTCAGTTTCAAAACAAACTGACCTGAAATTTTTAGTATTTAGTATCTGTGACAATGACCAATAAAATGTGTAAAAATATAAAAAATAAATTCATTCATTGTTGGTAGTACTCCAAATTCAATGCCTAAGAACCTTTTCTATCTAAAGCATTTTCCTAAAACTGCAAACTAAAAATCTGTTTATTTAAAACATTTATGTGGTAAAATAATCTCACTTGATTATGGATATCATAAATAGAATATAAAAGATATTACATTTCTTCAAATACCATTTGTTTCACTGTGTTCAATTTTGAGTTTCCTAACATCCATTCTACAGGTCAATCAAAATACAAAGGCGTGCAAATGAAACAAGCTATTGAAATGAAATAAAAAATTCAAGGAGAATAAAAATTAGAATTAACTTATGAGGTAACTTTTATGTAAGCAAACATCACAGTTGTAAGAAATGCCTCTCTTTACAAAGAGTCATTAAGATGCACATTTTCATAGAGCTATTATTTCATGAGCCCAAAATCAAGCAAAATAAAATCCCATGCTTCCTGGAATATTAAATACCATGCAGTGTACTACTTAAGAACAGGGTTAACTAACTAAAAGCAGAACTCACTTATTTTTTGCTTCCTAGCCAATAAAAATAAGTTCATTGGCCAGGTGCGGTGGCTCACGCTTGTAATCCCAGCACTTTGGGAGGCCGAGGCGGGCGGATCACGAGGTCAGGAGATCGAGACCACAGTGAAACCCCGTCTCTACTAAAAATATAAAAAAATTAGCCGGGCATGGTGGCAGGCGCCTGTAGTCCCAGCTACTCGGGAGGCTGAGGCAGGAGAATGGCGTGAACCCGGGAGGCAGAGCTTGCAGTGAGCCGAGATTGCACCACTGCACTCCAGCCTGGGCGACAGAGCGAGACTCCGTCTCAAAATAAAAAAAAAAAAAGTTCATTAAAAGCACTTGAAATTATGTATTTAACCTGAAAAAAAGTTGCTAAAACTCCAATATAAATGTAAATATCTTTAACTTGCTTAACCCAGCTATCCCCAAAACAGTGTAGTGGGGCAAAATGTTCAAAAGAAAAATCATCCAGTGTACATAGATGGGCACTGAGAAGTTAAGCTTCCCAGAGCACGTACAGAGCCGCCAGGCGACTCAATTCACGCGCTCCTTTTCTGGGGATGAAAAGGTGCTCATCAGATCTTTCTATGCAACTGGGAGCTCCTAAATCAAGTCAAAGGGGACCATCGTACTGAAATATTCCGTATTTTCCAGTGGTCCACCAGCTGGGCTCAGAGGCCAGGAGCTGTTCCCCTTGCCCAGGCTGCAGACCAACCTGAATTTCAGCTTTTAATGTTCTTATGGTACAGAGGGGTGCAGGATGGAAGCCATTCAGAGCGTGATGAAATGGAACAGAAAACTCCCATTTTCTGTCACCTGTCAACTTCCTGTAATTCAAATCACCCTTGAATAAAATTAAATGTGCCTTCTGTAGTTCAGCATATAAGTCGGGAGCAACCTGAGGCATTGCACAGTACTCATGAGGCAGAGTCCAAAATATATGATTGTGGTAAACCCATTTACCCATTTTAATATACTCTTCCCAGTCGGCCCCACACTTGGACATCCACTTATGATTGCTATGTTTTACCTGTTCAATTAACCAATTAAAATCATGTATAGTAGTATCAGAAACAAACCATGGAATTGTTTTTCCATAAAAATGAACCTCAGTAGCCAGTTCAGAGGACAACAAGAAGTTGGCTAATACTAAATCTGTAACAAGCTCAAATCCAGAATTATCGAGAACAATATACACTCTAGTAACAGAAGCTTTTTCTCTTGTTTTCTTGCAATTGCTAAGCAATGACCAAAGATGTTCCATATCATTCAATAAAATGAAAGGTTTTAGGTCTTCCAATGAATTTAGTACATCAGTATCCTGAGAACTACTTTCTCCACCTGAGAATGACAGATCACACTTATTTCCCCACAGTGAAATCTGAAAAAGAAAAAGTAAAAAATATTCACCCTTCTTCTGAATAGCCAACAAAACTCCATTATGTAGCAGGGTGGGGGGACATTGCTAAAAAACTATTAAACATCTACAAAACTCTTTAAATGCCCATCAAATCTATACTTTCTCTAACAATGCACAAACATTATTTCACATGATGCTGTATTAACAAGATAAAACTGAAATTTTTAATTCATCAGTATGTAATGGACTTAAAAAAACTGGTTTCAATCATTTTAGCACTCACATTGTTTATTCAGAATAAAAGTTTTTGCAGCTTGCAGATATTAGAACATAATCAGATGCGTGAACAGAGGCTCAAAGTTGCCCATATAATCCAGAGTCAAGAGAAAAAATAAAAGTTTATTTTTTCCTCCTTGCCCCTGCAGAACTGTCCAGTTTCTTTCGCTAACTGCATAACCTTAGGACATGACACCTCTCTGGGATTTGGTTCTCTCATTTGTAAAATTTAAAAAACTGAACAAGGTGAAATCTAAAGACGCTACTTTTTAAACAAGGTCATGTTAACTAAAGACCCATTGTAATCAATTATCTTATTCAGCTTTAAATTGAATTAATACTCAATTACATTTTGTAGAAAACAGTATGTAGGCCTATTTTTTTTTTAAGCCATAAAATTACACGTTTAGGGCTTCCAGCTCGACCTGGGTTCAAACTCAGCATCTTCAGTTTATGATCACCAACAAATTACTTAAGCTCTCTAAGGCTCAAGTCCTGCAACTGAAAAACGAGATACTACTACTGACCTCACAGAATTATTGTGAGAATTGATCTAATACATGTAAATAATGTACCAAATACCTGGCATATAGAAGTACTCAATAAACACTAGCCAAAACAGACTCTACTCTCATTTGTGATTTTTTTTGAATAAAGATGGGGTCTCACTATGTTGACCAGGCTAATTTCCATCTCCTGGCCTCAAGCAATCCTCCTGCCATGGCCTCCCAAAATGCTGAGATTATAAGCATGAGCCACCTTGTCAGGCCCTCATTTGTGATTTAAAATAAGGAGAATGCATGTTCCCACCAATAGGGTTTTCGTTTTGCTTTTTTTTTTTGAGATAGAGTCTCCGTCACCCAGGCTGGAGTGCGGTGGTGCGATCTTGGCTCACTGCAACCTCCGCCATCCAGGTTCAAGCAGTTCTCCTGCCTCAGCCTCCCAAGTAGCTGGGATTACAAGTGTATGCCACCATACTCAGCTAATTTTTATATTTCTAGTAGATATGGGGTTTTGCCATGTTGGACAGGCTGGTCTCGAACTCCTGACCTCAAGTGATGTGATCGCCTTAGCCTCCCAAAGTGCTGGGATTACAGGGAAATAGTATTATTTATTTTTATTTTTATTTATTTTTTGAGACAGAGTCTCGCTCTGTCACCCAGGCTGGAGGGCAGTGGCATGATCTCGGCTCACTGCAACCTCCGTCTCCCGGGTTCAAGCATTCTCCTGCCTCAGCCTCTCAAGTAGCTGGGATTACAGGCACCCACCACCACGCCCAGCTAATTTTTTGTATTTTTAGTAGAGACGGGGTTTTACCATGTTAGCCAGGCTGGTCTCAAACTCCTGGCCTCAGGTGATCTGCCCACCTCAGCCTCCCAAAGTGCTGGGATTACAGGTGTGAGCCACCATGCCCAGCCGAACAGTATTATTTTAAAAAGAGATAAATGAATAAATGTTTTTAAAAAAATAAGGCTTAAATAATAACTAAAGTGTCCAAGGTCACCTTTTTCTAGGTTTCCTGAAGAAATCCATACAATGGTGTCCACGCTGGCCTTCAGCGACTGAGAGCAGGTTCTGTGCTAGCCTCCTGCACTTTCCCTTCACACCATCTTCCAGTTTGTAATGACATAGTTCTTTGTGCAATTACTTGATTGTCTATATTCCCTCAAGATTACAAGTTTTGATAGGGAGGATCAGCCTGTTTTTGTTTTACCACTACATGCCCAGCACCTAGAATGGCATTTGACATAGTGGCCCCAGAAATGTGCATGTGGACAGTGGGAGAGTGCTATGACTTTTGAAAGAGATCAACATTCTCTGCAAACTAGAATGTTTTCAAGCTTCCCTTGAGATGTTAACCTGTTGCTCACTGCGGACACCAAGCAGAGGCAACTCTGGCCCCCTTCACTTGGGAGCACAGTGACAGTGTGAAGTTGTTAGCTAAATCAGATGACAGAAAATAGATGCATGCTCATTCTTCTTCACAGTTTATTATACTTACGGGACAAAGAACACATTCAAAGTAGATGATTCCCTGAAAGAATGGGCTAGCTAGGAGTCAAGAACTAGCACACCAGTCTTTTTTTTTTTTTTAATTCCAAGGCTAAGCATAAGGCAGAGTTAAGAGGAAAAAACAAAAAAACAAGGTTTATTAGTTAACAATATCCTGGGCCAGGCAAGGTGGCTCATGCCTATAACCCCAGCACTTTGGGAGGCCAAGGCGGGCGGATCACCTGAGGTCAGGAGTTCAAGACCAGCCTGGCCAACATGGCGAAACCCGGTCTCTACTAAAAATACAAAAATTAGCCAGGTATGGTGGTATACGCCTGTAATCCCAGCTACTCAGGAGGCTGAGGCAGGAGAATTGCTTAAACCGGGGAGACGGAGGTTGCAGTGAGCTGAGATCGCACCACTGCACTCCAACCTGGGTGACAGAGCAAGACTGTCTCAAAAAAAAACAATGTCCTGACAATTTTTGTTTTGAACTCAAAATATGCCTTTATTTGTGACTTTGCTTGCCCTCGAAGTCTCACCAGGGCTTTGTCACCACATATAATCTGTCAGCAAGTTCTGTAGCTTCTATGTTCAAAGAACACCCAGGCTCTGGTGATGTCACTAACTCTTACGCTACCAACTTGGCCCCAACCTCCCTCCCCAAGTTATTTTCAGACCAGCTCTCCCCATTTCCACCTTCGGCCCCTGCAGTCTATTCTCAGAAACATTCCTTGAAATAGTCAAATAGCATTACCTCTCTGTTCAAAACCCTCTGATGGCTTCTGTTTCACTTTTAGTAAAAATTTATTTAATACAAGCTGTTCTGTGTCCCTTCCACCCCGCTACCTCTCAGTAACTACAGGGTTTCCTTGCAATGTTTCTCATCTCTCCATGTACTCCACAGACATGCACCTGACTTCCTCCTTCCCTGCCTTCAGGTCTGTGGCCTCAGCCTCCATGGACCCTTCCCTGGCAGCCCTGATCCCTTCCCCAACATTCCCAACGCCCTTTTCCTGCTTTATTTTTCTTCATGGCACTTTCTAACATTTCTTTTTGAAAGTCTTCCTCACTTTTTCTGGAAAATGTAAGGGCTGGGGATACTGCTATGTACCACGTTTCCTATCTGATTCTAATATCGTGTTGTAAATTTCAGGATGTTTGCATGAATTAAAAACTAAACTGAATACAAGATAAACAAAGAAATGTAATGAAACTGTATTAATGGTCCAACTGAACACCCGAGTATTATCACCTACTGTTGCTAACAGCAGGCTGTATCCCAGGCTCTGTGCTCAGCACTTCATATGCAAGAATCTAGTTGAATTCTCACATCAAATTACACAGTATACATTATCCTCATTGAACAGAGGAGGAAACTGAGGCCCAGAGAAATTAAGTGACAGGCCTCAGGTCCAAACACAAATTAGCCACAGAGCCAACACACACCCAAGTCAGCTGGGAGACCAAATTACTATTAAGTATTCTTTCAAGCATGACAAAAGCTAAGCAAATTACTATGAAGTATTCTCTCAAGTATGACAGAAGCTAGTAAGTCAGATAACTTCTTTGCCACTAAAATTATAGCCAGTGAGAGCAGAAAAAGATTTCAAACCCATTTCTAGAAATTAAATGGAATTTCATCTCTTAACACCATTAGGTAAAAAATCATCAATTATAGCAAAGAAAAATATTTACATGTTTTGTTAACTGTATAGCAGTTTATTTTGTTTAAATAAAACATACTCAGAAGATTAATGATCATATTTACCTGCAGAAGTTTAAAAAACTCATCTTTCAGCTGTTTTTCATCTAGGTCTTCAATAGTTCTTATCAATTGTTGCAGGTGAGTACATAAAGCAATGATAGATTCCTGTGACTCATAGAAACTTTGCTCTTTTGATTCTTTAAATACATCAAAGTAATCGATTGGTGGACTAAAGTAGGAGAAAAACAAAGTGAAACATTTTAGTCTGTACATTTGGATAACTGCAGTTCTTCAAAGAAAATAGCACCATACAGTCTCAATAATTAGTGCTAACAGAAACTAGATATAACATTTATCTAACTGACTAACTAGAAAAACTTAACACTAAATAATCAAATTACACAAAAATCTCTCAAACTCATTTTAAATAGTCAAAAGTTCCCAAATCAAGTATTTTTCTGGAAATATTAAATAGTGATAGTGACTATGCTCATAATTATCTACCTAGCAGGGATTCCAGGGCAAAAGAAGGAGAAAGATAAATTTCAAGACAACTGCTTTAGTTCAACAAACACTTTTTAAGCGCCGATGTGGCAGAGTTCTAGTAACAAATGTATAGAATATAAACAGAATATTTGAATACAATGCAGCAATCACTAACAGAATGAAACACAGAGTATGATGGAAATACAATGAGTACTTAAGATAAATCAGACAATACTATTTTAAGTTTTAGAAGAACGATAACTTTTTATCACTAATATTTAGGTATTTTTGGGCAACTTTAACCAAAGGTGATGTATGCGGCATGGCTACACCTTCATGTTTTCCAATGAGAGATTAAATCATATTATATTGGCCTAAGAAAATCATAACTAAGAAGATATAAATACTAATATAATCATCTTTACTGAATTTAATATAAAAGACATTCAGATTATTGGGTCTTCCAAATTAACTACTTTTTCCATGGGTCATTCATGTTAGGGTAAAAACAATCTAACACTGGTGTAATTGGCTTGATTTGTTTTGTTTTTTTAAATAACACACCAGTATTTAAACATCCGAATGATGGCTGCCTCCTTCTGCCAGTCACCTCAGGAAGCTACACCCTTATTCCAAGGGCGCTGCCATTGCTCAGAGCACTTTTGGAATTCCTCTTTTGGAATTTTCTTCAGAACCTATGGCACATCATTAAACCTCCTGTCAGTGATCACATATCTTCATCCTTTGGAGTCAATTTATTTTTGGAAACAGCCAAAAGTCACTCTGAGTGATTTCAGTAGAATGAGGTGTGTGATCAAATTGGATAAAAACATTTTTTTAATCGAAAATGAGTAACTAAAAAAACAGGAAGACTAATTTTCATTTTGAGGCATGTAAACTTGCTCTGAAAGAAGTTCCAAATAATTCAAAGATGGTTTTAGCAATGGCAGCACCGCTGAAATCAATCAGTCTCTCAAGGTGACTTAAAAGGATAAAAATCATTTGGATGCACAGACCCAATCCGGCCCACCACCTGTTTTGTCTGACTCACATGCTAAGAGTGGTTTTTACATTTTTGAATGGCTGAAAACAAAGTGAAAGAAAAGTGGTATTTTGTGACACATGAAATTCAAATTTCAGTGTCCACTGAATGAAGTTTCTTTAGAACACAGCCCTGCTCATCCTTACATAGTATTTAAGGCTGCTTTCACACTACAATGGCAGGTTCAGCAGCTGCAACAGAGACCACATGGCCCCTATGCCTAAAAGATTTACTACCTGGCCCTTTACAGAAAGTTCTAATAAAACATGTTCTAATTCATTAAAGTCACATCTCATATTAAGAATGAGCCTTATTTCTTGTATTTAAGAGAGTAAACTCACATAACTATATATAAATTCTCATTTTAGAATGTTTTCTATTTTAGAATCTACTAAAGCTGTGTATGTACACACACTATGACCCAGTGATTCACTTCTAGGGATATACCCAACAGATGTATTCATACATATGTTCAGCAAAAAAGTGTCAGAATGTTTATAGCAGCATTCTTCCTAACAACTCCAAACTGAAAAGTACTCAAATATCCATCACAACGAAGTAAACAGATTGTAATATGTTCGTATAACACAATATTATAAAGCAATGAGAATGATCTATAATTATATTGTAACATATGGATGAGTCTCACAAACAAAAAAACGAGTGAAAGAAGCCAGACACAAAACTATACACTGTATCATTTCATTTCAGTAAAGTTAAAAAACAGGCAAAACTAACACAGGTCAGAACAATGCTTATCCTTGAGAGGTAATGATGGCAGTGACTGGAAGGGGACTCAAAGTGGACTTCTGGGGTCTGTAAGGTTCTGTCTCTTGATCTGGGCACTGGGTACGCAAGTATGTTCTTGAACACATAAGGCATGCACATTTTTCTATATGTATATTACACTTTATTAAAAAGTTTTTTAAAAATCTAGTATTTTCTCTACACTTTCATCTTTCAATATCTGAAGTGTATTTACCCAATATGTTTAAATTTCACATATGGCTAAAACTTTGAATCTTAATTTAGACTGGCAGACTATCGAATCATGTTTCAGTGTAAAATGGTAAAATCAATATAAACATGTCTTTTATAAAAGCTGGTCAGTTTGGAGTTGCCATTGACCTAGGATAGGGATCCCCCATAGAAGAACCTAAAAATTAGACATTTAAGAATTACTTCAGTGCTGGCTCCACTGTAAGATGGCTCTTTATCTGCCACAGAAACCGCTTTGGGAAGAGTTCTACATCCGTGATTGTGCAACATTCTAGTTTCTTGAACTTAAAAGTTGCATGTTCCCTCTATCACATTTAACAATCTGTTCGCTGAACCAGTGGGTATCATCACTCCGAGCTTCCAAAAGAAAAACTGATGCCCAGGCCCCACCCCAGATAAATTAAGCAATTTGTATTTATTCCAACATAATAATCTAAAATTATGTGGGGTTTTTTTGAGACGGAGTTTTGCTCGTCGCCCAGGCTGGAGTACAATGGCACGACCTCGGCTCACTGCAACCTCCACCTCCTGGGTTCAAATGATTCTCCTGCCTCAGCCTCCCAAGTAGCTGGGATTACAGGTGCTCATCACCATGCCTGGCTATTTTTTGTATTTTTAGCTGAGACAGCGTTTCACCATGTTGGCCAGGCTGGTCTCAAACCCCTGACCTCAGGAGATCCACCTGCCTCGGCCTCCCAAAGTGCTGAGATCACAGGCATGAGCCACCGTGCCTGGCCTAAAAATACGCATTTTTGAAGCCACCTTCCTTTTCCCCCAACTGGGTCATAAATGTGCAGCCAGGTTTGTGAAAATCTGCTCTAGGTATTTTTAGTCTCTGAATCTGATCAACCTCTAAAATCAAACTCAGAAACAGCATTCCTCTTGCCTTAAACACACAAACTCCACCGACCCCGCTCAAGATGCCACCCAGTCTTTCAACACTTTGGCAGCTTTGGCTCATACCACAGATATTTTCCAAAACTATGAAACCATCACCCCGAATTTCAGACTACTCTAAGTCCTTGACAGGCATCTAAATCTACTATTTGGGAAGAATGGTTGAATAAGGACACTAATCTGATTCACACAGACCAGGCTCAAATCCTGGTTCCACCACCTACTAGCCATGTTACCTTGGGCATGTTAGAAATCTCTCTGAACCTCAGTCACCTCGACTGTAAAATGGAAACCATAACAACGCCTACATTTCACTGGGTTGCGCAGTCACTAGAACATTGCTAGTTACTGACAGCCCCTTACATCTTCAGCTGGGGTGCCTTCTCCGTGCCAAGCAGTGCACCAGTTTTTTTTTGGTTTTTGAGACAGAGTCTCGCTCTTTCGCCCAGGCTGGAGTGCAGTGGTGCAATCTTGGCTCACTGCAACCTCTGCCTCCTGGGTTCAAGTGATTCTTGTGCCTCAGCCTCCTAAGTAGCTGGGACTACAGGCGCGCACCACCACGCCCAGCTAATTTTTGTATTTTTAGTAGAGACGGGGTTTCAGCATGTTGGCCAGGATGGTCTCAATCTCTTGACCTTGTGATCTGCCTGCCTCGGCCTCCCAAAGTGCTGAGATTACAGCTGTGAGCCACCGCACCCGGCCTGCACCAGAGTTTTAATAGCGTATTTTGCTTTTAGATCAGAAGTTCTAAAACCTATCTATCAGAAAAAACAACAAATTGTGATATGAAAAAAAATATTTAGGCTGGGCATGGTGGCTCATGCCTGTAATCCCAGCACTTTGGAGGATGAGGTGGGCAGATCACCTGAGGTCAGGAGTTCAAGGCCAGCCTGGCCAACATAAGGAAACCCCATCTCTACTAAAAATACAAAAACAAAAAAAAGTTAGCCAGGCATGGTGGGGGGTGCCTGTAATCCCAGCTACTCGGGAGGCTGAGGCAGGAGAACTGCTTGAACCCGGAAGGCAGAGGTTGTAGTAAGCCAAGATGGCGCCACTGTACTCCAGCCTGGGCGACAGAGCGAGACTCCATCTTAAACAAACAAACAACAACAACAAAAATATATATATATGTGTGTATAAGATTAAGACAAAAAAGCTAATGAACAGATTTTAAAGTTCCATATGTTTCCCAAAATAATTTTATTTTACAATTAGTGCTGACTTGATAGATCACCTTAAATTGTCCTATGCTATGTTTAGGAACAGATACCAAAGGATTCCTCTTAACAAACCTGTATTTTTGGAACCTATGCTTATTAAGGATAATCCAATAATCCCCATTAACTTTTCTTTGGCACTATAAATAACAGTTTTTTGTTTTTTGGTTTTTTTAAACAGTCTCGCTCTGTCGCCCAGGCTGGAGTACGGTGGTGTAATCTCGGCTACTGCAACCTCCGCCTCCCAAGTTCAAGTGATTCTCCTGCCTCAGCCTCCCGAGTAGCTGGGACTACAGGCATGTGCCACCACACCTGGGTAATTACATATTTTTTGTAGAGACAGGGTTTCGCCACATTCAGCAGGCTGGTCTCAAATTCCTGACCTCAAGTGATCCACCTGCCTTAGCCTCCCAAAGTGCTGGGATTCCAGGCATGAGCCACCACGCCTGGTCTAAAAACTAGTTCTCTATCAGATGTTTTCCTGGGGAAAATTAAATAATATAAACAAGCCTATAAAAAGTTACTTTGAAACATGTGTACTTTTAAAATCTTTTTCTAAACTAGCCTTTTTAAAAAATAATGAAAGATTAAGACTGTAATACAATAGTATGATTCACTGTTCTCATGACTCCTTAAACCAAATAAGTTGTAACATGTTTATTATCTATTTTAATAAACAAAACATATGCTACTTTGTCCCATCCTGATTTTATATATATAACTATTTCAAATTAACATTTTTTACTCAACAAGCAAAACTTCTCTTATTCTAGAAGTCTTTAATAGAATCATTAATTCATGATTTATCTATTTTATTGAGACAGAGTTTCACTCTGTTGCTCAGGCTGCAGTGCAGTGGTGCAATTTTGGCACACTGCAACCTCTGCCTCCCAGGTTCAAGCGATTCCTATTCCTCAGCCTCCCGGGTAGCTGGGATTACAGGCCTGTGCCACCATGCCTCGCTAATTTTTTTATTTTTAGTAGAGACGGGTTTCGTTATGCTGGCCAGGCTGGTCTCGAACTCCTGACCTCAAGCGATCTGCCCACCTCAGCTTCCCAAAGTGCTGGGATTACAAGCGTGAACCTCAGGGCCTGGCCAATTCATACTTTAGATATTTACTCTTATGTCTATTCTAGGCAAGTAGATTATAATTGCCAAGAATCTGTCAAATCGGTAACAGCTATAGAAATATCCATCAGTAACATTTGTAGAAATGTCCAACAAGGCTATTAAGATTTGCTAAACTCAACCAAATTCAAGCTTCCAGTGGCGCTTATTTTTAAACTTATCCTTTTACAATTTCAGAAAAAGTATAAATTATCTAAACATTTGCTAGTTGATGATTACACACGTACCTCTGGATAATTGCTTCATGAATTCTACGATACATGTAACACTCTACGAACAACCACGGTGAGTAGAACCACCTTGATTTTCCATCACTTTCATTTAAAAGACTCTGTTGATATTCTAGGTACTGATTCCATATATCAGTATCAACAAATTTCTCAACCAAGGGGATAAATGGTTTATCTGTTTGCAATTCATTCCGTAATTTAGAAAGGAGAGAGATAGCTTTCTTTTCAGCTTCCACGCCTTCCTGCAAAAATACAAGAAAAATAAATTGTGTGTGTTTCTCTGTGTGTGTGTGTCTGTGCAATTCCTCTAGGGTAACATATTTTTACAGACTTAAGAAGAAAAGAAAAATGTTCAAAACTACATTTCTTTAAACATTACATTTAGAACTCTTAAACTGAAAATCAAAACACACACACAGATCTCATATGAACATAACCATGCCTTATCTACCTAAGTTCTAGCCTTTCTGCATCTTCGGTGGGATGACCATTACTACAGAGGGAAAAGAACCCCTGCCAGATTTTCCATGTCTTTCATGCTTCCATACATATTCTTCTTTCACCATTGACACCACTAGAAAAGAAACTGTGGCCTTTCTGAGGTTTCTTTTGGTAGCTCAAATTTTTTTTGTTTTCTGCCGAATTCTAGCTAGGGGAGAGATGAGATATGCTGACAAACAAGGCACTAAAATATTATCTCACATAACAGGCCAATTGGAGTGGGGACAAATGTAATGGGATCAGAATGAAGTGAAAATGACTTGGCACCTCTGGTTTTACATCAGGAAGATTCCTGCCCCATTAAAAAAAAGAAAATGTAAGCCTAATAAGACACGTATATAATAAAATGTAGAGAGTAAACATCAAGCCTGAGTATTTTTATAAGATCATTTTTATCGTGTTGATATTTAGTCCCTACTTTCAGACCTGTAATTTTCTCAATATAAACATCTCTCCAATCTTTCTTTTGTTCCAGGTAGAATTTATTTTGCTGCTAGAACAAAAGATTGAAGCTTTAGAGATTCTGCAGGTTCAGAAATAGAAGAAAAGAAGTTGTGGCTGACTGTTTTGAAAGGAACTCCCCCTCCTCCAAATCTCTTCCCTAAAGTCTTAAACTTCAACTCTTTAACTATAAATTCCAACAACTGAGGTTTTATAGGATGTCAGGCACCCTTTTACAGAAGCATATACCTAAAAAGGCTAATGGATTAATAGTTATGTCACTGCCAGTTTGTTCACTTACTTGAATTGAATTCAAACATTTACTGAACCCTGTATGCGCCTGACACTAACCTCAGGGCCAGAGAAAGATGAATAAAGCCTGGCCCTGTCTCCAGGAGACACACATCTGCCAAACCAGGTAGTCTAAGGGGACGGACGTTTGACCGCTGAGGTGGGGGAAGACAGAAAACTGTGTGGCATGGCTCCTTTGGAGATAAGCCTGGCCCTGCTATAGGTGGGGGCTTAGGGAACTAGGAGAACACATGAGGCCCAAGGAGAGTGGCCATACATATAACAGAGGCATGAAAAAGGGACAGAAAGGCTACCAAAAGCAGACTTTATCTGTGTCAATTTACACCTTGTTCTGTGCCCAGCAGAGTGTGAAATGGGGTAGGGCTGGTGAGACAATAAACTCTGCCTTCAGTCACCTGGTGATTACGGGCATACAGGCCAAGTGGCAATATACTAGGACTTCATTAATTACTACATTTTAGATCACTCTGGTCGAAAAAACTGAAATTACAAAAGCATTATGGGGCCAGGCACAGTGGCTCACGCCTGTAATACCACCACTTTAGGATGCTGAACTGGGAGAACTGCTGGAATCTAGGAGTTTGAGGCAGCAGTGAGCTATGACTGCACCACTGCACTCTAGCCTAGTAGACAGAACAAGACCCTGTCTCAAAAAACAAAACAACAACAAGAAAAACAAAAGTATTGTGGTAATTTGCTCACATATATGACCAAATACTAAAGTGAACTATCCAAATTTGGCTAAATTATACTTGTGTGATAAAGGTATGTCAGCTACCAAAATTATGTTTATGTGATAAACATTAAAACCATTCATCAATAGAACTGTCAGTGTCTAAGCTGGATTTTAGCAATAAGGAACAACAGGTAATCCCTGTGTTATGCCAGGATTAGTTTCAAACAAGACAATATAAAAGAAGTTGAAAGAAGTAGAACATTACACTCAAACTGCATATGTGTTATCTTGCTCCATTTCAATTTGGCCAAGGAGAAAAGATCACCAACCATTTCTCTAATCTTTGTTTTCAACTCTTTAAAAAATGTACTGGTGTATGTATGCTCTTTGACAGTCTATTGTGTAATAGAAAGATTACTGAACTTACAAGTTTAAAGACCTATGTCTAACATAACATAGTTATTTGGATTTTTCCTCATCCATTAATTGAATGGACAAAGTGATTTCTAAAGTCCTATTCTGCACTGAATGCTAATGAGTCCCAACTTGAATCAGTACAATGTGTCAATCAATTATAATTCATATCCCTGAGCTGTGCATAGCAGCTTGAAGTTCCAGGACTCAAGATCTCAAATTAGTAATATAAATACTGCAACTCAAATTAAACTTGAAATTTAAAAAGCTCTTCTAAGCAACTCAATTGCTTAGTCATTTGACTAAGTCAATTGCAAGTCTGTTGCCCAGTCACCAATTACAACATTGCATATATTAGAAAATACATTCTGAGGTCTAAATAACTGACAGAATTAATTATTGGAACACAATTATTTTCTAAATTGAAGATTGGCTGTTCTATCTTCATTTCAATGTATTACCTTAAAAACAAATAAATACTTGGCCCATCTATTGATTTTTACATTTAAAGGAAAATTATATCTTCAAGAACTATTTATTATGTTTCTGTTGAGAAATTAACAAAAAATTAAAAGTTAAAACAATTCTTACCTCTCCATGTTTCTCAAAAAATTCACTTTTATGTCGATGCAATGTATCAATAACCTTAGTTAAGATCTGTGGTGTTCTGTCTTTAATTGTAAGATATGCAAATGATCTAGAAAAAAGAGTCACATGCAATGTATTACTTAGCAGCATCAATACTAGAAGACTGGCTATCTTTTAGTTTCTGGAACACTTCATGTATATTAAACTCCTCATACAACTATTAAAAGGTAGACAAGTATTGTATGATTACTATATTAAGACATAAGAAAACCTGAAAAATTCTCTGGTATGTCATGGAAGCCAAACCGTCTTGGTGCCTCTAATCCCAGATTCTCCCATGGAGTCTGTTTAATCATTCTTATCTTTCCTATTCTATTGCTTTTCTTTTCCTAAATCAGAAACTCGCTTAGCAACGTGATAAGATAGGGAATGGATTAGCTTAGAAATCAAACAGGCTCTTGTCTCAGGTCTACTATCTGCTAAGTCACATGCTTCGAAAGGTGAATGAAGCAATGCATCTAAAACCACCTAAAGTGTCTAATGTGCTTGAACAACATAAAGTATTAAAGGTACTTATAAGCCTGTTTCTCTAGATTCTGTCTATATTCTAAGTCAATTTTAATTATTTTCAAGTTTTCCCCTTCTCTGCCTTCTCTATCTGCACAATGGACTCCTTCCATCCTATTCTGCCCCTAAGCAAATGAAGCCATGCTACTGTCTCTTCCCAATCAAAAAATGAGATCTTATAAAGTGTTCAAGAATGAAGCAAGCTGAAGATGAAGAAAAACTTATACCTGCATTAAAAAATTAAAGATATTCTTGATTTTACTCATACAAAAACCAAGATTTACAGATTATCATTTTATATCATTTTAAGGAAATACATGATTCGGGTAGAAAAAAAGCTTTATTTGGTGGAGAAATTCTGTGCAGTTTTAAATATAGAGCACAGAGCTTAGCTGACTAGTGTTTTTATCTCCGGATCACAGGAGACAATTGTTAAATTACTAGATTGTAACTCGGGTATTTCTTCAAAAGGTTTCCTCAAATGATAGCTATAGAACTTTAAGAAAAAAACTGCAAACACTTTCTGACTCTGTGGTGCTTTCAGTACCACCCAAAACAGTGATTAGGTTTTAATGCGCATAATAACTACGTTGATCAGAATTTAATTTTTAAAAATCATTAATAAAAGAAATCACTAATACCTCAGAGGGTGAGCAGGAACATTAAATCAACTGTCACTTGAATTTTCCCACGCAGTAGGTACAGTAAGTCCTTTTTTGAGATTTTACTTTAATTAGAAAGTATTACTGTTTTCCTAACTACTACATTTCCTGCACCTCTGGAGCAAAATCTCTGGCCAGGACTGGAGTGAGGCCAGAAGCCCTAGGGCGCGAAATTGAAGGAGACACTCTCTATACTTGCATGACCTGAAACAGTGCCTGCTTCAATTTGGGGCCATTGGCGCCACTTTGCTGGCCTCAACCTACTTTCTGCCCAGGTTTATTTTCTTCAAAGTGTTCTCGTCTTTTGTAATATTTTGAAGTAAGGACAAATTTCAAATATAAATTTGGCCATTCAATTTATGCAAATGGATGTTATTTGCACGGTCGCCCATAACTTTACCCAAGAATCAGTAGCGGTGAGGACTATAAAGCAAAAAACTACAGGCAGTTCTTACTGTGAGATTACGATTTGATCAACAATAGGAAGAAACCTGTTTCTTAATAGCGCTGAGATCCCCAACTCTTACGGAGAATTTTAACGCCCCCAAAGCGCTTTTATTAAAGTGAATAAAAAGTGACTGCCAGGAACAGACCGCGAAGCTGACCCCTATCCTGATCCTTACGAGCAGCCGCGGCGGGCAGGCTCCCTCCCCGGGGCCTCCTCCCCTCGCCTCAGACCCAGTCCGCGAAATCCGCAAAAGCGTCCCGGGAAGCCGCGCCAGGCGGCGGGACTCGGACTCGAACGCAGCCCACCGGGGAGCGGACGCCCTCCGCTTAGTCCCCACAGGCTCCCGGCGAGGCCCGGCTTTCCGCAAAAGTGGGGAGGAGAAAAGCTAGACTAACCCCACGTCCTGTCCTGAGAGAGACACCGGGACGACAGCCATCACGTTCCGCGATCCCGGCCGCAAAGCTCGGCTGTTCAACCGCCGCAGAAACAGAGGCGGTACCACCGCGAAGGAGGAGCTGAGAATGGGGGTGGTGTGGCTTTAAAAAAAAGTGCTTTTGAATAAAGAAACTTTATTTGGTGCCCGATCAAACGGCAAACAGTGGCTCGCCAGAGGACCCAATCTTCCGGGGACGAAGGCGGGGACAGCGGAGGGCGACTAGAGGAGCGGATATGGAAGCGAGCGAAAGCCGGAAGCAGGCAAGGACCGGGAGGTCCCAGGGCCTAGGGAGCGGAAGAGGTCGCGGCGACGAGGGTCACGTGGTCAGACAGTCACGTGGCCCGAGTTTCTCCCGCTAAGTGAGACCAGAGTTCAGTGCGGCTGCGCAGTAGCAGGGATGGGAAGGAGCGCCCTTCCAGGAGATGGGTTGGCTGCAGTAGTGAGAGGCTGGTGGTGTGGCTCTTTCCTTGCAGTCCTGCGGAGGAAGCATGCGTCCCTGGCGCTTCCTTCTTCTCTTCCGGCGGAGAGGTTAGTGTACTGCCTTTCCCTAGCAGCTCGGGTGGTCCGGCTCGGAGGTCTGCGCCCTGGCTCCTGGCCGCCCGGAACGTATACAGTCACGGGTTACGCCAGTGCGGCTGTGTGACCCTTTGCCTCTTACCGTGATCTTTGGTCGACTTAGCTGGGAGTAAAAAGCACTCAGTCAATTAGTGAACCCTTTTTTTGTGCCAGTGCACCGCGGTAACTAGAAATCGATAAAATAATTTTGAGTTTGAGGAATTGAACGGCATACTCCCAAAGAGGAGCGCCACTTATCTCTTGAATCGATTTTCTTAATTGATGTTATTGTTCTCTAAAAGTTGAAATGTGCTCTGGAACTGAGTAACTGCCTTGTATTTCATTTTAAAAGTTCGATCGAATGCCTACTATGTGCTGGGCGCTATTGTCAGGAGATATAGTACGAAAAAACACACAAATCTGTATCCTCAGGGGGCTTCTATTCTGGAGGGAAGACACAAAAATCTGCCCTTTCCTCTCATTTTTTCCTTTAGCGTTGTGTCTCACGTATTTTACTGATTTTCCTCGTTTTTGTCTGTCACTCCCAATGCAAGGTTCAAAAGATTCGAAAGATAGGATTTTTGTCTGTTTTATTTTCAGCTGTATTGTCAGCAACTAGGACAATGCCTGGCACATGATAAGAACTGAGTTCGTTTGCAGTATGAATTAATAAACTAAAAATTAAAGGTGTGCAAGTGATGTTAAACAATGGAGAAATGCAAAGTGGAGGAAGATAGAGAATGGATGCTGGTTGTGTGTTTTTAATGTAGTGGTTGGGGAAGCCTTCTCTGGGTAGAAGACATTTTAGCAAACATCTGAAGGAGGTGAGGGTGTGAGCCTTTCAGATCCCTGGGAGAAGAGTGTAATGAACAGCAAGTGCAAAGATCCAGAGGCCAGAATGAGAAGCAAAATAAGCAAAGGAGAGTGCTGTCAGAGTGGTGATAAAGGGCCAGAGAATGTAGTGCCATGCAGGCCATTTTGAGGGCTTTAGCTTTTTTTTTTTTTTTTTTTTTGTCCGTGACAGAATCTTGCACTGTCGCCCAGGCATTAGTGCAGTGGCGCGATATCGGCTCACTGCAACCCCCGCCTCCTGGGTTCAGGCGATTCTCCTGCCTCAGCCTCCCGAGTAACTGGGATTACAGGCACCCGCCACCACGCCCAGCTAATTTTTTTGTATTTTTAGTAGAGACGAGGTTTCACCATGTTGGCCAGGCTAGCCTCGAACTCCTGACCTTGTGAATCACCCGCCTCGGCCTCCCAAAGTGCTGGGGTTACAGGCGTGAGCCACTGGGCCAGGCCTTTTTTTTTTTTTTTTTTTTGAGACAGAGTCTCGCTTTGTTGCTCATTCTGGAGTGCAGTGGCGTAATCTCCGCCTCCCAGATTCAAGCCATTCTCGTGCCTCAGCCTCCCAAGTAGCTGGGATTATGGGCCCATGCCACCATGCCCAGCTAATTTTTGTATTTTTAGTAGACACGGGGTTTCGCCGTGTTGGCCAGGCTGGTCTGGAACTCCTGACCCCAAGTGATCCCTCCCAAAGTGCTGAGATTACAGGCGTGAGCCGCCATGCCTGGTTGGAGGGCTTTGGCTTTTATTAAGTGAACCGTGAAGCCACAGCCAGATTTCGCGTTGAGATTCGACTTCAAAGGATCACTTTGGTTGCTGTGTTGAGAAGAAACTGTAGGGGGCCCAAAACAGAATCAGGAAAACTGGTTAAGAAGCTATTATAATAATCCATGGGAAGGATAGCAGTTTGGATCAGGTAGTATTACTGATGATGAGCAGTGGTCCCTAGAAGGCCCTTGGGATTTACTGACAAGTTGGATATGGAGAATAAAGAGTCAAGCTGGACTCCACGTTTTTGGCTTAGCAGTTATAAAGATATTTATTACTGCTCATGAATGGGAAAGACTGGGAAGAAAGGGATGCAAGGGATTCTAGGGGTATAAGGGAGAGTTAGAATGGTAGACCGGAGTGTAAACTGGATATGGAGGAAGTGAAGTCATGGGGAGTGAGAGACAGTGAAAAGGTGGTTGGATCATTGACTTGTGGGTCCTGTTGGGGTTGAAGAATTGTTGGAATTGGGTAATAGAAGGAGTGAGATGCAAAGATAGGAGGTGGTGCTTAAAGAGTAGAATGGATGAAATTGAGATGAGGAGGTCCAATGTATTGATAATGACAATAGGGCCATGTCTGATAGAAAAACAATGTAAGGCACAAATGTAATCTTAGGCTTTCTAGAAGGTGCAGTGATAAAAATGGGCTGGGTCCAGTGGCTCACGCCTGTAACCCCAACACTTTAGGAGGCCAAGGCAGGTGGATCACCTGAGGTCAGGATTTCAAGACCAGCCTGGCCAACATGATGAAACCCCGTCTCTACTAAAAATACAAAAAATTAAGTAGGCATGGTGGCAGACACCTGTAATCCCAGCTACTCGGGAGGCTGAGGCAGGAGAATCGCTTGAACCAGGGAGGCGGAGGTTGCAGTGAGCTGAGGTGGCACCACTGCACTCCAGCCTGAGTGACAGAGCAAGACTCCTATCTCAAAAAAAAAAAAAAAAAAAAGAATTTACTCAGAATAAAAAGAATCCAGGACTGTAGACAAATTTCTAAAATATTTTATAGTTAGTTTCTTCAAAATTAAGTGGTTCAACTGGCATGGAATAGTACTAATTAAAGATGAACTACAGTAGCCAATTGGACTAGAATGAAGCACAGAATACCAGCTTTTGAAGGGATTTTGAAAGCAGCAGGTTCTACCTCCTAAATATCACCATGAATCATCTTTGTCCTTATCCTGGAGAGAGGTAATAAAGAAATAACAAGGTAGTGGGTAAGAGTGTTGACTTTGGAATTGGGAAAGCCCGGGTTTTATTTTAATTACATCTCTGCAGCTTCTTAACGGTGAGCACTTAGCCTTTTTAAACCTCAGTTTCCTAATCAGTGAAATGGGATCATTATGAGGTGAAGCCAAGCACTTAGCGTGTAGAAAGCGCTCAGAGTGATGTCAGAGTCTCTCTGGTTTCCTCCTGCACATCATCACCAAAAATTTGTTTCATGAACATACATTTGACCGCGTGACTCTGAGTTAAAAGCTCAGCTTTCTCCCCACCTGTAGAAACTCTTTAGGATGACTTTATATATCCTTTGGTGATCTGGCCATCGGCTCTTTTTTGGTTCTTACCTCCTGCAGCTCACTCCTACCTCCTCTGAGATGGGGAGATGAATAGGACTCCATGCCTGGGGTGTTTGACTTGCTGATCCTTCTGCCCTTTCAAGACTCAGTTCAAATGTCACCTCTGTGACAATGCCACACTCTTCACATGTTCCTTTTTCCAGACTAGAGCAATTTGTGCATCTCATTCATTTTCCTCTGCTAGACTTTGAATTCTGAGATCATTGATTCATATATCTCTAGCACCTAACATATTATTTTTAAAAAAGAATTATTGATTACTACGGTCTAACTTTTTTTTTTTTTTTTTTTTGAGACAGAGTCTTATTCTGTCGCCCAGGCTGGAGTGCAGTGGGGCGATCCTGGCTCACTGCAACCTCTGCGTCCCTGGTTCGTGCGATTCTATATCTCAGCCACCTGAGTAGCTGGGATTAAAGGCATGCACCACCATGCCTGGCTAATTTTTTGTTGTATTTTTAGTAGAGATGGGGTTTTGCCATGTTGGCCAGATTGGTTTTGAACTCCTGGCCTCAAGTGATTCCCCCCCACCCCCCCGCCTTTAGCCTCCCAGAGTGCTGGGATTACAAGCGTGAGCCACCGTGTGTGGCCTACTATAGGCTAACTTTAAAATAATATATTTCATAATGTAAATAAGGGGGAAATTCTGTTTCCCTTGTCTGGAATGTCCATGTGTGTATCTGACATGCCTCATGCACTCCCATGCCCAGCCCCAAGCTGAAAAGCACCTTCCCCTTCTAGAATCAGCTTAGATCTTTCTGGGAGCCTTTCCTGATTTTTTTTTTTCCTGAGACGGAGAAAAAGCTGATGCAGTGGTACAATCGTGACTCACTGCAGCCTCAGTCTCCTGGGCTCAAGTGATCCTCCCACCTCAGCCTGTGAGTAGCTGGGACTACAGGCATGAGCTGCCATCACACCCAGCTAATTTTTAAATTTTTGTCATTTTTGTAGAGATGAGGTTTCGTCATGTTGCCCCAGCTGGTCTGGAACTCATGGACTCAAGCAATCCACCTGCCTCAGCCTCCCAAGTGTGCTGGGATTACAAGTGTGAGCTACAGTGCCTGGCCAGCACAGATTTTTATATACTTGATATGCTAATGAAGTAAATGAAGTGGTCCCATCACTTTTTTTTTTTAAGGTTCTTGTTATGTCAGTAGCTTTATAATCTTGTAATCTTCCAGGAAGAAGGCCAAATGTTGGTAAAGGCAAAGTGGCAGAAACACTGTACTTATTTTTTTAACCTTGTTCTTTTACTAGAATTTACTTAGAATGTATCTGTTTTACAAATTTTTCTTACAGAAATATGCCTGCTACCTAGGGAAATATTATATATGTTTTAAACATTAATTTAAAAACTTGAACTTTGAATTCCTTTTCTTTTAGCTTGGGATGTGATAATGCCAGCCACACTCCTCAGAGCCGTGGCCGGATCTCATCGTATATTATCAAAAGCACATCAGTGCCGAAGAATCGGTCATCTAATGTTAAAACCACTTAAGGAATTTGAAAATACAACATGCAGCACACTGACAATACGTCAAAATCTGGATTTGTTCCTTCATGATAAAACAGCTGGTGGTTTGAATAAGTCTCAGATCCTGGAAACGAACCAAAAAAAGTCAGATACAAGCATGCTCTCTCCATTAAATGCTGCTCGTTGCCAAGATGAAAAGGCACACCTTCCAACCATGAAATCCTTTGGTACTCACAGGAGAGTGACCCACAAACCAAATCTATTGGGTTCTAAATGGTTTATAAAAATATTAAAGAGGCATTTCTCATCTATATCGACGGAAACATTTGTTCCAAAACAAGACTTCCCACAGATGAAGAGACCACTAAAAGCATCCAGGACCAGACAGCCATCCAGGACCAACCTTCCAGTTCTGTCTGTGAACGAGGTAAAGTAGGGGTGGCCGTGGCTCTTGTGCTTAGTGATCATTGCTCACGCTAAACCAGTGTGCATTGCACCCCAGCCTTACCGCCAGCGTAAGAGAACTAGCAGTCACTCAGACTTCTCCATCAAGGTCTTTGAAGCCTAATAAATATCCAAAGGGATTCAAAATCTTAATTTTTAACAATTAATTATACATATAGAAACAAAATACAGGTAATAAAACATGAAAATAGAGTTTATAAAAGATGTGGTTATTGGACTAAGGAAACTGAAAAAGAGGACCAGTATTAAGTCCAGTCTAAGAATGGGACTGTAAAAAAAAAAACAAAAAACCATTAAAAACTAGAAATTCTTCATCAAATTAAAAAAAATTGTAACTCTGCAGACAGATAAGCCTTTATTAGGCTGTGGCAGTTGCATGGGGCGGTGAAATGACACGGTAGGGTGGACTCCAAAAGCAGCAGGGCGGGAGAGCCCTGCTTTTTTATCCTCTTAAGGTTTAAGGGGTTATTTTTTATTCATCCTTAAGGGGTTTCTGGGAATTTTTCTGCTACAATTTGCATTTCTCCTTCAATAACAACATAAGAGTCAAGATCAAGCCCTTGGTAACCCTTGTATCTTGCATAATACCTAGAACTGTACCTTGTACTTAAATGTTTATTAAATCAGAAAGGATTGAAAAAGAGGCAAGAGGATCTTTAATGCCGATAGTCATCAACTTTAAAGATATTTTAAACTTGATGAAGACTTCTGAATCTATCAGAAAACAGGTTAGAATGTCTGTCTTCAAGTCTTGATTCTGAAAAGTTAGCCCCTGAGCCTGTTTAATTTTGGCTGTGTTTTTATTACTGTGTAGCTGACACCCCTTGGAAAGGTATACATACATACCTTTACTCATCCTCATCCTGGATTCTGAAACCAGGAATGAATGAATGGTTTTTGTGTTGGATTCTGGAATGCTTTCAATTCTTGTATGGTTTCTCTGAACTCAGGATGTGAAGGATGAAGTGTTGTGCAGCTACTGCTCCCCCTTTCCTTTTGCTGGAGCTTTGGGGTAACCTGGGAAATTCAGTATTTAAGTGTCTGAGATGACATTAAGTGTAAAAACCTGAATTCATGGCAGATCCAAAAAAGAGAAAGCGCAACTCACTTTGTTCATTTGTAACATCTAGGAGCACAGTGCGTCAGGTTTCTTAGGAAGAAGCTGATAGGTCAGAGATGTCCCTAGGCTATTTCTTTGGGCCATCCTTAGACTTGGAAACAATTTTCCTAAATACCATATCTTATTTTTCTTTAGGTTTTTTTTTTTCTACTTCCTTCCAGGAAAGAATTTGAAGTAGGTTTTCAACATTCAACATAGTTTCAAATGAGATAACAAATACTTTCACATATTAGAGCAAATAGTTGACATGAACAGAAAAATGTTATGAAGTACCTGAAATGAATAATCTAGTTGAACATTTTGTTTTGAGAAGCCCAGTAATTAAAAGAGGAAATCCTCCTGGGATTTATTGTTTGTTGTTTATTGTTGTGGGAGAGGGCAGAGTAAAAACATAAAAATATCTTCAGAGAAATAATTTTTTCCAGCACTGAAATTAAGGAGTTAGTTATTTCATGGATTCTGTTATAGGAGACATTATGTAACATGACAGACAATGACTTCAGTTGGAGTTTGGCAAAAAACAAGTCGCATGCTGTCTTTCTGAAAGCATAGGGAAATAATAGAAAATCAGATGTTTCTGGCCGGGCGGTGGCTCACACCTGTTATCCCAACACTTTGGGAGGCCCAGGCAGGTGGATTACTTGAGGTCAGGAGTTCGAGACCAGCCTAGCCAACATGATGAAACCCTGTCTCTACAAAAATACAAAAATTAGCCAGGCGTGGTGGTGGTACACACCTGTAATCCCAGCTGCTCAGGAGGCTGAGGCAGAAGAATCTCTTGAACCCGGGAGGCAGAGGTTGCAGTGAGCCGAGATCGCGCCACTGCACTCCAGCCTGGGTGACAGAGTGAGACTCTGTCTCAAAAAAAAAAGAAAATCATGTTTCTAAAGTGATCTGAGATAATATAATTTTGGAACATCATTTTTTGAAGACTTTACTTTTCATAGAGAAAGCAGTCTTGGCATGACTAGGTCATATGTCCCCAGGACTAAAGACTGACTTTCCTCTGCCCCAATTGAGGGCCACTACATTTTCATTTGGCCATCATAGTGGTAAACCCTTTATACCACTTTATACCATCAAAGTGGTAAACCCTTTATACTACGTCTTGACTGAGACAAGGAAAAGACTCTGCTTTGTGTCAGAAAGCACGTGGACTTTATTTTGTTCCCATAGTTGCACCTAGCTCATCTTTTCAGCTCTGCAGAACAGCATGCATCTGGAGTTGGCTGAATGAGGTTTCAGTCACCCTGTCTGTTGGAATTAAATCTTTACCTGGTCTCATTTTCAGAGATCATAATCTGAGATACTCAACCCACATCCCTTTGGCTTACAATTCCTAAAAGCAATAGTGGGTCCAGTGGCTTATGCCTATAATTGCAGTGCTTTGGGAGGCTGACACAGAAAGACCACTTGAGGCCAGGAGTTGAAGATCAGCCTGGCAACATAGCAAGACTCTCATTTCTAAAAGACTTAAAAAAAAAAAAAAAAAGAAGCCGGGCTTGCTGGTGCGCAGCTGTAGTCTTAGCTACTCAAGAGGCTGAGGTGGGAGGATCGCTTGAGCCCCAGGGTTCCAGGCTGCAGTGAGTCATGACTGCACCTCACTCCATCCAGCCTGGGCGACAGAGTGAGACCCTGTCACTAAACAAACGAGAAAACAATAATAGCAGTGCTTCTTGTTAATGTCCAGTCTTTGAAGAGAACAGCAGAGGATGGGAACAGCAGGTCTGAGTGGCATGGAGCCTGACACCAGGGAGAATGTTTTCAGGCTAATAGCACAGTGTGTTACAGAATCACTGGTGGATTGCTAACCATTTTTTTGAAAAATGAAATAGAATAGAAAATAACAGAATACATTACTCGTGATCAAGGTAAATACTGGTTTGTGAAGCTTTTGTGGCAATTACTGGTGTGTGAACATATACGTGTATATGTACTATGTATAATGATTTATAGGTTGTAGTCAAAAAAACTTACAAGATAAAGCATAATATTGGTAACGTAAAATGTATCTGTGTTTTTATAGCTTTCATCTCCAATCAGTACATTACAGGAGAAAAGGCATTTTTCCTTAGTATGATCTATCTACTCACAGTACTTCTGATATCAAATATATGGGGACCTCTTCCTCCTCCTACCAGCCAGTTCTCCAATTCTCCAGACACTAACAAGGTGTCCTGCAATTCAGTTCAATTCCAGCACTAGCCAGAGTTAGTGCAGACCCCAGTTAGTTAAGCTCAGCCCCATAAGACTGCCCTCCCAGTTGACACCTGTGCTTCTGACCAACCAGCTCTATGACCACCACCCCTTCTTTAGGTTTGATGATTTGCCAGAATGGCCCACAGAACTCAGGGATCACTTTATTTACGTTTACTGGGTTTTTTATATAAAGTATACAAATGAACAACCAGAGGTAGAGGGGCATAGAGTGAAGTCAAGAAGGGCCTGGAACTCAGGAGCTTCTGTTCCTTGTAGGATTGGGCTGTGCCACCCTCCCAGCACATGGATGCATTGGTCAACCCAGGAGTTCTCCAGACCCCATCATTTGGGTGTTTTTATGGAGGTTTCATTGTGTAAGCCATGATTAATAATTAACTCAATCTCCAGCCCCTCTCCATCCACCAGAAGTTAAGGGTGAGGCTGAAAGTTCTAAGCTTCTAATCAAAGTTTGGTCTTTCTGGTAACCACCCCCCACCCTGAAGCTGTCCAAGAGCCACTGAGAGTCACCTCGTTAAAACAAAAGATGTTCCCATCACTCGTGAAATTCCAAGGGATTTTAGAAGCTCTGTGTTAGTAACTGAAGGCAAAGAGCAAATACTACAACCAAAAATGCCCCTGTCACTTAGAAAATTACAGGGGTTTTAGGAGTCTCTACTGGGAACCAAGGACAAAGACCAAATGTAAATGTATTATATCACTATAGAAGCAACATTGCTGTAATACACTAATTTTCTTCAGTAATACAGTGTAAAGGAAAGTACAATTTTTAAAAAAATGTTCTGATCAGAACATGCGATGCTCCTAAAACAAGAATCATATGTAGATTTCTAGCCCCATCTGCTGGAACATGTCTTCTGTGGCCAGAAAAACAAAACATACTAAAATACAGTGGTTTGGGGTTTTTGCATTTTGGGTTTTTTTTAAAACATTTTGAAGTAGAAAAGCCCTAAATCTCATAACTATTATAGGTTGGTTTGACACATCTATTTAAGAGCAAGTTGTAGATCCCCCATCCTGAAACCCAAAATATGCTTTACATATATATGTAGCTAATGCTTAATAAGGATTCACTATAAAAATCCAGAAAAAGATGTATAAAAATGAAAGCTGCTCAGAAAACAACAGCATCTTTAATAAAGAAAAAAAAAGCAGACAAGACATTCCATGGTTCCCTTTCCTTTTACCAAATAGGCTAAAATAAAGCAAAGAAAACAAAACCAAAACAAAATGTCTAAAATGTCAAGTTCATCTATTAATAGAAGAAACCCACAACTAAGACTCAGACCTAAGAAGTTTAAGGAGAATACAGAAAGTAGTGTGGCAAACCATATAAGCTGAGTGACATTGGATAGAACTTTGAGCCAAACTAAATGGGAGATCCCAAGAGAAGGAAAGGGGACAGTTGACAGTCTGGAAAACCTACAACAAAGATGCTTAGGATGGCTAAGTGAAAACAGATTGTGTTTAAAGATTTATTCATAATCTCTTTGGAGCTTAGAATATATTTTCTCATAAAAATAGTGATTGACTTGTCCTGTCCTTGAGAGTTGAAAATAGTACATTCTCAATTTGCCATTAGTGTCTGAATATTCACATAATTTGGGATATCAGATTGCCCAAAACTCAGTTCTGAATATATTGAGCCCTTTATTTTTATCTCCAAGTGGCAGTTTTTAAAACTGGCCTTTTACCTTGATTTAAAATAATAGTGCCTGGCCGGGCATGGTGGCTCACGCCTGTAATCCCAGCACTTTGAGGCCAAGCTGGGCAGATTACCAGAGGTCAGGAGTTTGAGACCAGCCTGGCCAACATGAAGAAACACCGTCTCTACTAAAAATACAAAAACTAGCCAGGTGTGGTGGTGCATGCCTGTAATCCTAGCTACTCGGGAGGCTGAGGCAGGATAATCACTTGAATCCAGGAGGTAGAAGTTGCAGTGAGCTGAGATCGCTCCACTGCCCTCATGCCTGGGCGACAGAGGAAGACTCCGTCTCAAAAATAATAAATAGGCTGGGTGTGGTCGCTGATGCCTGTAATCCCAGCACTGTGGGAGGCCGAGGCAGGAGGATCAGATGAGGTCGGGAGTTCAAGGCCAGCCTGACCAACATGGAGAAACCCCGTCTCTACTAAAAATACAAAAATTAGCCGGGTATGGTGGCACATGCCTGTTATCCCAGCAACTCGAGAGGCTGAGGCAGGAGAATCGCTTGAACCCAGGAGGTGGAGGTTGTGATGAGCCAAGATTGCGCCATTGCACTCCAGCCTGGGCAACGAGAGTAAAACTGTCTCAAAAATATAATAATAATAAATCTAAAAATAGAATAAAATAATAATGCCTGCCACCACCATCAAACAGACCTTGTACTCTAATGCCAAGCTGTGTATGGGACACTTGCCAGCATGTCTTCACTGGCGCTATAAAATATAGCCAAGAAGATAGGCTCTGAGAGTAAGAAGTCTGTGTTGGTTAGGAGTAACGTCATCCTGGCTCGCTGGTATAAAGTTCTCAAATGTGAGTATGTAAATCCGGGTGGGATAATGGACTCGGCTCTGTAACATGCCGTTGTGCAGAGAAGCACTCTAATGCATAAGCTTTTTATGCTGTAAAATATAGCAGCTGAAATTAAATGCCACTTTTTCAGAGGTGGATTAATGGAGAGCCTGGTGAAATTCAAAGCTTTTTGATGTATAAAACTTGATAAATGGAACTATTCCATCAACAGGCAAAGTATAACAACCTGTCTACGTAGATAGTACGTAATTTCTGCACAGGTCTCTTTAGTTAATACATCACTGTATATCAATCTAGAATCTTGCTCCAATAAAGGAACATAAAGTTTCGTTTTGTTTTTGTTTGAGATGGAATCTTGCTGTGTTGCCCAGGCTAGAGTGCAGTCGTGCAATTTTGGCTCACTGCAACCTCGGCCTCCTGGATTCAAGGGATTCTCCTGCCTCGGCCTCCCGAGTAGCTGGGATTACAGGCGTGTGCCACCACGCCTGGCTAATTTTTGTATTTTTAATAGAGCCAGGGTTTCACCACGTTGACCAGGCTGGTCTCGAACTCCTGACCTCAAGTGATCCACCCGCCTCAGCCTCCCAAAGTTCTGGGATTACATGCATGAGTCATTGGGCCTTGCCAAAAAAAAAAAAAAAAAAAAAAAGTAGTACACATTCTTAGTGCAGATGGGCTTGGCCAGTAACACATGATGGTGAAGCAGACGTGAGACAACAGGGAGAGGCAGGGACGGTGTAGGCTGGAGACCCTGGGCCCCCCTACTCTATCCTAGTCCATTATTATAGCCAGATCTTCCACTCGGTCAGAAGATGATGGAAATCTGGATTTTGTGTGAAATCTCTCAGTTTATTGTTGACAAGTCAATTTGAATTTTAGAAACGTGATGTAGGTCAACTCTTGAGTTGGATGGTTCTCCGAGCTGCCAGTTTACAACTCCAATTCTAGCGAAAGAGACAGCCTCTGCCATTTTCAGTACAGCTACAGGAAGATCCTTCAGTGGACTAGCTTGTGACCTCCTTATCTCCTTTTTGTGCCTCTTCCTCTTCCTACTTCAGCCCAAACTAAGCACATGAGCTGCAGCCATCACAGAAGTAATTCTGACATCCAACCTAATGTACTGTTATTTCACCTAGCAAGCT
The DNA here is from genome assembly GCF_009828535.3 of Hylobates moloch. Classification (NCBI taxonomy): domain Eukaryota; kingdom Metazoa; phylum Chordata; class Mammalia; order Primates; family Hylobatidae; genus Hylobates; species Hylobates moloch. The sequence continues at coordinate 2,213,845 of NW_026652304.1, forward strand.
TGAGTGAATTTGTCAGGTCTTGCAGAGTGGAGCCTGCCCGAGGTCTGATGCCCCTTGCTAGGATTCCTTTCTTTCAGCTGGCTGAATCTTTACACACATAGCACATCAGCTAGTTTTAACTCCATGGAGCCTTAAAAAGAATTAGTGCTCACAGGTCTAAACCTTAAGCACCTGCCTGTTCCCTATACTCTGGTAACTCCGGATACATTTTTATTTGTATATCCCTGTGTTCCTACTTGCGTATGTGACTATGGGAATTAGCTAATTTGGAAGGAATTAGCGGTTATCTGCTCATAATTAGGGTACTACATCCATTTATCCCCACATTCCCCAGTAATTTCAGCTTGTCTGACTTTTTTTCTAATTGGATTAGTCTCATTTTGTTTATGAGTAGATACTTTATTGATTTTGGATTTTTCAGTTTGCATGGATCCTCAGGTTCTCTGTTATTCCTCTACCTTTAAACCACGCATCAGAGCTGTGGAACAGATTGAGGAAGGGCAAATGGGGTCAGGCCATTTCATGAGAAAGCGCCAGGAGTTACAGAATGGAGGTGGGAGGAAGGAATGAATTAATACATACTTCTCTAGAATTTCATACTAGGAATATACAGAACGGGAAAGAATTGGGGAGCTGAGAGGGGTAAATCCTAAGAATAAATGTTGGTTTAGTGACTCGTAAACTTGTTTTGGCCAACTAGAATCTAACAACTATTGAACAGTTGTGTTAGCCACAGTCCTGAGCCGTTTGTTTATTAGCTTATTTAAACTTTACAACAGCCCCATAAAGTAGGCATTATTGTTATTCTGATACTCTTTTAAAATTGTAACCAACTTCTGTGCCTAAAATCTTAACTCTTATGCCAATAGCTTTCAAACTTTATTGACCACATCTCATAGTGAGAAATATATTTAACATTTTACATAGCGACCTAGAGTAGATACAGATACATGTAAGTGACAGAAAACTTCATAAAATAGCATTTCCTGTGAATAATGCACTGTAATATTTTCTATTTAGTTTTATTTAAAAAGCTGTTTTGAGCCAACTAAACCGATATCAGAACTCACTAATGTGTTGTGACCTACAGTTTGAAAACACACAGCACTGAGCCACAGTGCTTACCATCTGTATATTGTATAGACACAAGATGACTCTCCTCATGTGTGCAAAGGCAAGATGGGGCATGAACCAGAGTACTAACCAAACCAAGACACATGCTCAGATTTACAGACCTTTTTGTTAAATGTTAACCAGTGTAAAAATACTGTAATTTCTTTGGGGATTTCAAGGAATCTGCCTGTATGAGAGTAGTTACAAATTAGGAAATGACCTCAAATACCAATGTTGCTTTGAAAAAGAGTCATGGAAACTCAGGGTTGGAGAGCCTTAACTATCATTCCATCCAGTCACACATGTGATGCCTTAATCATCTCTATTTTGCATTCAGTCTATGCTTGAGACACTACCAGTTGAGAGGGGCTTCCCTTTCAGAATAATCCATTCCATCTTTTTGCCTGGTGGGAGGGAGCAAGTTCCTTTCAAGATTGAGCTGAAATTTGCCTCCCAGTAACTTCGTTCTCTTCATCTTCATCCCATCCCGTGTATCACCCTTGGAGATGTTTGAAGAAAATTCTGGAGTTCTAGCTTTGCAGAGTGGAGTCCGATAGGGTGCTCAGCAGCCGTCACAGATGCTTCAGCCTCTTCGTAACCCATGTTATGCTCATCTCCCCGGAACAGGACCTAATGCACTGCACAGCATTTGCAACGGCAGATGAGTATCATCTGGGAAATCTGTCTCAAGATCTGGCCTCCCACGGATATGTTGAAGTAACAAGCTTGCCTAGAGGTACTTCTTCTTGAACCTGGGGCCAAGTATGTTAAAATGTATTGGATAATTTTCCTATGATACTATCTTAAGTATGTATTTGTTTGCAATTCATTTTCTTTTGAAAGGATTGTATCATAAAAGTGGATGTTGAATCTATACAGATGACAAAGTTAAGAATTAAAATGTATTTACAGAGAACTTCTCATTAAAATCAGTATGATTTATTAAGCATTATTTATAGGATCATTATTACTTGAGGTGGTCAGAGGTCATACTACTTCATTTCTAGCACATTAAGAAGTTCTTTTAGTTTGTGTGTATCTGTGTGTGTTTTTTCTTTTGTTTGTTTTTTGAGATGGAGTTTCACTCTTGTTGCCCAGGCTGGAGTGCAATGGCGTGATCTCGGCTCACTACAACTTCCGCCTCCCAGGTTCAAGCGATTCTCCTGCCTCAGGCTCCGGAGTAGCTAGGATTACAGGCATGTGCCGCCACACCTGGCTAATTTTTGTATTTTTAATAGAGTTGGGGTTTCTCCATGTTGGTCAGGCTGGCCTCAAACTCCCAACTTTATCTGATCCTCCCGCCTTGGCCTCCCAAAGTGCTGGGATTACAGGTTTGAGCCACCACACCCAGCCCGTTATTTTAGTCTTATAGAAGAACCATGAAGTTGATAGACATGGGGAGATCCTTTAAAAAAAAAATTTACCAGCTCAATCTAATACTTTAAAACAGTTAGCCAGGTGCAGTGGCTCATGCCTGTAATTGCAGCACTTTGGGAGGCCGAGACGGGCAGATCACCTGAGGTCGGGAGTTCGAGACCAGCTAGACCAACATAGAGAAACCCCTGTCTCTACTAAAAATACAAATAATAATAGTAATAAAACGATTAGTTAAAAGATAAAAATGAAAAAGAAGAAAATTAAAATGAACTTAATTGAGGATTTTTATGGTGATATCAGGAAGGATTCTTGAGAAATGGCTTGCTTTACATTAATTAAAAATAATTTAGGCCAGGCATGGTGGCTCAGGCCTGTAATCCCAGCACTTTGGGAGGCTGAGGTGGGTGGATCACTTGAGGTCAGGAGTTTGAGACCAGCCTGGCCAACATGGCGAAACCCCATCTCTACCAAAAATACAAAAATTAGCCAGGTATGGTGGCACGAGCCTGTAGTCCCAGCTACTTGGGAGACTGAGACACAACAATTGCTTGAACCTGGAAGGTGGAGGTTGCAGTGAGCTGAGATCATGCCACTGCACTCCAACCTGGGCAACAGAGTGAGACTCTGTCTCAAAAAATAAATAGGCCGGGCGTGATGGCTTATACCTGTAATCCCGCACTCTGGGAGGCTGAGACAGGCAGATCACCTGAGGTCAGGAGTTTGAGACCAGCCCTGGCCAGCATGGTGAAACCCCACCTTTACTAAAAATACAAAAATTAGCTGGGCATGGTGATACGTGCCTGTAATCCCAGCTACTGAGGAGGCTGAGGCAGGAGAATCACTTGAACCTGGGAGGTGGAGGTTGCAGTGAGCCAAGATCATGCCACTGCACTCCAGCCTGGGCGACAGAGCGAGACTCTGTCTCAAAAATAAATAAGTTACTTAGAACATTTTGATAAAGAAACTTTTACAGTGAAACTCAGGATAGCCCAATACCCAGAACATTTATTAATTTACCTAAGAGTAGCAAAAATAGGTTGAAAGCCTTCCTATAACAGCGGAAATTCTTAAGAGTCAATCCCATAGAAGATAGTTGAGATATCATTGTGATAATCCAAACAGACTGTTTGTGTGATTATGTGACAAAAACAAGCATAGTTGTGACTTAGAAAGACAGAGCTATGTCTAGAGCCCCTTGGGATGAAAATTTGCCTGGAGGTATTGTTGGCTGATGCTGAAGGCTGCCAGCTGTGTGGTCTGTGCTTCACAGAATTGCGGGCTTCACTGCCCTGGGTTGTTTCAGTCGATTTTATTTTGCTTTTGGCTGCATAGGCAAACTCTGTCCTATGTAGGATGTAGTAATTAAAATTTACAAAAAACAAAAAATCACAGTTTTGGTCTCTGTCTGAATTGCCCATCACCCAACCTTTACCAGAAATTTTTGAAGCTTTGAGGATCCTAATTTTATGTTAATTCCATTAAGACATACAACCTTTTGCAAATTAATAGTATATTTATTAATTGATAAATTAACATTGGTTGTAATTTATATTATGGAATATATGCTTATGATAAATATCACTATGCTAATATGTAAAGCAATTTCTTATGATGAATATTGGTATATTAGTATATGTTTAACAATACTTAGGTCAGGCCCCGTGGCTCATGCCTGTAATGCACTTTGGGAGGCCAAGGCAGGCAGATGGCTTGAGCTCAGGAGTTCAGGACCAGCCTGGGCAACATAGTGAGACCTCATTTCTACAAAACATAAACAAAAATTTAGCCAGGTACAGTGGCGCATGCCTGTAGTCCAAGCTACTTGGGAGGCTGAGGTGGGGGGGTCCCTTGAGTCCAGGAGGTTGAGGCTGCATTGAGCTGAGATCATGGCACCACGCTTCAGCCTGGGAGACTGAGCAAGACCCTGTCTCAAAAAAAAAAAAACAAAAAACAAAAAAAAAACTTTTTTTTAAAAATAGTTGCAGGTGGCTGCAGTGGTAGTCCCTGCAGTGATTAACCTTGAAATCACATATGTTTTGAAGTGGTATCTTTATTTCTGTGTATTTTCTGTTGCCCTAGTCTTTATACTTTAAAATTCAGCAGAAGGAGTAGTTTGGGAATGTTAAAATTGCATTATTAATGAAATGGTATTTAAAGGAAGAGAATATATTAATACTTCTTCAAATTTTATTTTTAATTTTGTAGAAAGAAGTTTAATTCTTGACACTTAGTTGTATCGAACCTAAGACTTTATTAATTATCTGGACTAGTGATTATTGAATCAAAATGGGCATGAATGAGCTCTAATAATAATATCACAGCTTGTTGAATGTTTTATAAAAGTAATTTCTGATCATTTTTTCTGTGGTCGTATTTGCATTTTTATATATTAAATCCTTTCAGAGGCCTTAGTAGAAAGATGGTGATTGTGTTACAGAGCACTCCATGGTACATAAAGAAATGATCTTAAGTACTTTATTAGAGTGTTTATAGGTGACTCTTACACCTTGTGTTACCTTGACATAGCTTTTTTGTTCATTTATTTTAAATCACAGATGCAGCAAATATTTTGGTGGTGGGTGTGGACAATTCTGCAAAAGAAGGTGATCCTGGAACAATATTCTTCTTCAGGTAAGACAGGAAAGAAACCCCATTAGGTGATGATGGGTTTGGGTCAAGTAATTGTGGTCTTTAAAGGTGCAGACATACCTTTCTTAACAGTAAATATGTTCAAAATGTATTTGTGATTTAAATTTATCATTTAATTCTTATTTAATCTAGGAGAGTTTGTCACTTTTAGGAATTTTCTGGTAAACCCTCTTATAAAGTAAATAATTTTTCAAACAAGTGAATGATCTTCCCCGGGGTGTCTTTCTTCGTAAATACGGATTTTCATGGAAAGCAGCCAATTTCCCATTCATCTTTAGTGCCCCTTGTCAGACTCCTGCCCCAGGGAAACTCCCGCTACCTCCCTGCTGTCTCTTCTTGCCATTTTCTTTTTTTTTCTCCCTTCCCCTTTGGTAGCTCTTTAAAGTTTTAGCTTACCTCTCCAGAGGTTTTAGACTAGGAGACTCACATACACACTTATTCCTTTTATCTAAAGGCTGACTCAATACTAAATACTCCACAGTAGCTGCCTGGGAATGATAATAATGATAGCACTGTGTGAAATAATCTCATTTATCCTCAGCACACTCAATGAAGGTCTGTTACTCCTATTTTGCAGCTGAGGAAACTGAGGGTCATAGGGATTAAGTGAATTACCCATAGTCATGAGACTGATACATGACAGAACAGAAACACATGGACCATCTGTAGGAATCCAAAGTTGAATAAAGTTCTTGTGGTCATAGTCCTTATAGTTGATGATAAGTGGAAGTTCTTTTTTCCTTTCAATGCCTACCTTCCTTTTAACCCCATCTTTAGAGATAATCAAGATTCCAACATTTAATTCAAGTAGAATAACAGCATCCATATTGTTCCAAGTGAGGAATTTAGATTTCTGAGGGACTCTAGATCAGCACTGTCCAGCAGAAATACAATGCAAGCCTTGGCTGAGCGCGGTGGCTCATGCCTGTAATCCCAGCACTTTGGGAGGCTGAGGCAGGCAGATAACAAGGTCAGGAGTTTGAGACCAGCCTGGCCAACATGGTGAAACCCTGTCTCTACTAAAAATACAAAAAATTAGCCAGGCACATGGTGGAGGGTGCCTGTAATCCCAGCTACTCAGGAGGCTGAGGCAGGAGATTCACTTGAACGCGGGAGGCAATGGTTGTGGTCAGCTGAGATCGTGCCGTTGCACTCCAGCCTAGCAACAGAGTGAGACTCTGCCTCAAAAAAAAAAAAAAAAAAAAAAAAAGAAATATAATGCAAGCCTCATATGTAATGATACATTTTCCAGTAACCACATTTTAAATATTTTTAAAAAGATAAAATTAATTTTGAACAACACAAATATCATGTTTCTTAACATGATATTAACATGAAATTAATTTAACAATGTATTTTATTCAACCAACATATCTAAAATATTATCATTTCAACATGTAATTAATAATGATATTTTTTCACTCTTCATAGTAAGTCTTTGAATTTTGCTGTGTATTTTACACTTACACTTACAGCACATCTCAGTTTGCACCAGGCATGTTTCAAGCGCTCAGTAGCCACATGTGGCCTCTGAGAACCACATTGCACAGCGCAGTGCATTCCTCTGGATAGAGGAATACGCAATTCACCAGACCTCTCTTCTGCCTGGAAGGGATTCTCTGAACTGATACTGTGGCTGTGGCTTGAAATACCTCTCAAATCCATATCCTGAAACCTTATCCCTGCCTATTGTAACAGTTTATTGGCTCCCTGCCTGCCTGCTCACCCACCACTGGTCTGTTTATCTATTGTAAGCAGGGTCATTCTTCAGTGGCCATTTCTGACCACTACACTCTCCTGCCTAAATCTCCATGGACTATGAACAAATTCTCTATCACTGCATAAAATTCCCTCTGGATTGGCCCCTGTTTGCCTCTTTAACCTGCTTGCCCACTACTTGACCACATCTGCAGCCATGGAGCTACTGGCTCTTTATTCTGAGATGCTGCTCTGCTCCCTCCCACCTCCTCTCTGAGCCTGTGTGTGCCCTCTGCTATGTTGTCTCCTCTTGTTTTCTCATTTGGCTGCCTCTGCTAGTCCTTTAGCAAAGGGGTCCCTCTGGTGTACATCTCATGGTATACTCTGCATACTCTTGTAGCACTGATCACACACTATTGTAATTGGTGGTCTAAGTGTCAGTCCCAGTCTTTTCCAAATTGAGGATAGGAATGAAATCATACACATCTTTCTATCACAGATACTAAGCATGGACCCACACATATACTAAGTACTTTACTCAAGAAATGTTTAAAGAATAACGTGGGGCCATTAATATTTTTAACCTTTCTTTTATTTCCTCCTTTCCTTCCTCCAGTGCAGTGACCCTGAGCCATAACTCCTGTTTTTATTTACTACCTGAAACAGCTTCAACACATCAAACTTCAGAAATCAAAACCAGTGCATTTGTAGTTTTAGACCCTAAATAATGTTAAAGCCATAATCGGATTCAGAGAGCCGCCTATGGCATCATTGTAGTTCTGTTCCAAGCACTGTGAGCTTGGGGAGCATTATTCCGTAGAGGCCTTTAACCATCTGACGCTTAAATTAACCACCATCTCTTTATTCCACAACTATGATAGGCATAGCCCTTTATTCCTTGCACATAGTAGAGTCTGCCTAATGAGAACTAAGACAAGGTCTCAAAAAATTTCCTTATTCTGATTTCTGTGGATCAGAATTGAACCAGGTATGAAAGAGTCTACATACGTGAAGTTATATAGTATTACAATAATGGCTATTTGTTTGGCAAACCATGTGAGAAATCATAAATTTTGAGGAGGTCGGGTTTTATCAAGAATTTTATTTTAGTTCTTACTGTAGCAAGTTCACCTAAGGACCATAATATCAAATTAGTAAGTACTTCATATTTTGAAAAATTGCATCCCATATACATTCTAGAAGTTACATGGCTTTATATATGACCCTAAAGAATGTATTCTACCTGTATCTTAGTTGGTTCTTTTATTTTTTTAAATCAGGGAAGGAGCTGCTGTGTTTTGGAATGTGAAAGACAAAACTGTAAGTGTAAATAAAAATGTGAAAGTATAAAAATGTAGTTTTGTGAGAACGAATTGTTAATTAGCACAAACTGAAACATTAGAAGGGAAATTAATAGATAATGCAAAACTTATTTGCTCTGCATTACATGATACTTATCAGTTTCATCTTCCAAAATATATTGTATTTTGGGTTAAGATTTCCTGCTTTTTCCTTTCTCTAGACACACACTAATTTGTGGAGAATCAGAACCATCCTAACTATACTGCAGACAGAAAGAAGTACTGTAGACTTTGCATGTTGTACTATACAAAATGTATGCACAGTTAATTGGAAGCTGGTTGCATTGAGTGTTCTTTTAGGTCAAGTTGTCTAGAACTTACTACTCATGGGAAATAATTTTTTCAAGATCCAAATCAAGATTTGTTTAATACAACCATTTTAGAGGCAAATTGGTAATCTACATTAAAGCTTTATATTTAACCCAGTAATTTTACACCTAGAAATTTATCCAAAGGAAATAATCATAACTATTCATGATGATTTTTGTACAAAAATGTTCATCAGAGCAATATTTATAACAGCAAAAATTAGAAATTACCAAAATACACAATAATAGTTTGTTAAATACATCCACATACTACAGATATACTATAGATCCCCTTAGAAATCATGTAAAAAAATATCTATTTCTGGGAGATTACCTATATATATAATACAGTTACATTAAAAGAGCAGATTATATGGCCAGGCATGGTGGCTTACGCCTGTAATCCCAGCACTTTGGGAGGCCAAGGCCGGCAGATATCTTGAGGCCAGGAGTTCGAGACCAGCCTGGCCAACGTGGTAAACCGCATGTCTACTAAAAATACAAAAATTAGCTAGGCGTGGTGGTGCACACCTGTAACCCCAGCTACTCAGGTAGCTGAGGCACATGAATTGCTTGAACCTTGGAGGCAGAGGTTGCAGTGAGCCAAGATCAGGCCATTGCACTCCAGCCTGGGAGACAGAGGGATACTCTGTCTCAAAAAAAAAAAAAAAAAAAAAGCAGGTTACAAAGTATAACCAATATAATCTCAGAACTGGTTAAAAAACATGCTTTATACAATCCCAATTTTACGAAAAGGAAACACACAGTAGGTGGTCGGGAAGAGAACTTGGAGAAAAGAAAATATAAATGACCAATAAATATAAGAAATACAAGTTGGCTATTTGAAGTTGCAAAGATGTAAAAGGCTGATAAACCCCATTTCTTAAGAGTAGTTTCATAAATGTTTAGATTCTACATTTGGAAAAACTACTTTGGAGACAGGCTAGCAATATTATAAGTGTAGGCCAGGTGTGGTAACTCACACCTGTAATCGTATCAATTTGGGAGTCTGGAGTGGGAGGATCACTTAAGCTCAGGAGTTCCAGACCAGCCTGAACGACACAGTGAGATCCCATCTCTACAAAAAGTTTTTAGAAATTAGCCAGGTGTGGTAGTGTGTGCCTGTAGTCCCAGCTACTTGGGAGGCTGAGGCAGGAGGATCGCTCGAACCCAGGATTTTGAGGCTGCAATGAGCTATGATTGCATTGCTGCACTCCAGCCTGGGTGACAAGGTGAGACCCTGTCTCTTACATATATACATATTGTGTAAGTCCGCATATCTTTTGATCTAGCAATTCCTAAAGAATTATTCCCACAAGGCCACGAAGACGTATGCACAAGTGTGGCACACTGCAACATTGTAATAGTGGAGAGTAGAAAAAATTCCCCATGGAGGACACACCTAGGTTGGTTAAATAAATTGCAGTTCGTCTGTAAAGGAAAATAGTGTGGAAAATGTCATGTGCATAATATGATCCTATTTTACATAAAAAGCATAAATAGGTACATATATACACATAAAAAGTCTGGAAGGATATGCACCAAGTTTAATCATGGTTGCCTCTGGGGATTAGGATTTCAGTAGAGAAGAGAGAAAGAGATGATCACCTCCCACACCTGTGTGGCTTAATTTTTTATTAGTATGTTGGGCTTTACTTTTTATTTATTTATTTATTTTATTTATTTATTTTTTTTTTGAGATAGGGTCTTGCTCTGTCACACAGGCTGACATTGGCTCACTGCAACCTCCACCTCCCAGGCTCAAGCCAGCCTCTCAGGTAGCTGGGACTACAGGTGTACACCACCACACCCAGATAATTTTTGTATTTTTTCGTAGAGACAGGATTTTGCCATGTTGCCCAGGCTGGTCCTGAACTTTTGAGCTCAAGGATCCACCCGCCTCTGCCTCCCAAAGTGATGGGATTATTAAAGAGATTTAAAGAATACAAATTATAATATTACTAGTGATTTTCCTTGGGTTGTGGGATAATGATAACCTTGATTTTCTTCTCCGTTCTCATCTGTGTTTTCCAAATGTAAAAACAAATGAACATGTCATCCTGATTAATATCACAATGGATTTGATTTGCCTTTTCCTTAAAAACATGCAACAGAAATAATGCCTGTAAATGTAATGAAGACTGTTATAAGCATTAAAATCATAACATACTTGAACTGAGGGAGTCAGTTATGATTTCAGATTAATCTTCCTTTTCTTCTAGATGAAGCATGTGATGAAAGTTCTAGAAAAACATGAAATTCAGCCCTATGAAATCGCACTGGTACACTGGGAAAATGAAGAACTTAACTACATAAAGACAGAGTAAGCAACTTTTCATCAAATTTATGAAAGGGGCACTTGGAATAAATTAGGTAAAGCAATAGAGGAGACAAATAATTATGCATATGGAAATTTTTTTTTTTTTTTTTTTTTTCTGAGGCGGAGTCTCGCTCTGTCGCCCAGGCTGGAGTGCAGTAATGCAATCTCGGCTCGCTGCAACCACTGCCTCCCGGGTTCAAGCAATTCTCCTGCCTCAGCCTCCCGAGTAAGTGGGACTACAGGCGTGCACCACCACGCCCAGCTAATTTTTTGTATTTTTAGTAGAGACAGGGTTTCACCATGTTGGCCAGGATGGTCTCCATCTCTTGACCTTGTGATCCGCCTGCCTCAGCCTCTCAAAGTGCTGGGATTACAGGCGTGAGCCACCAGACCTGGCCCGGAAACTTCATTTTACGAAAAAAGTGGCCAGGCACAGTAGCTCACACCTGTAATCCCAGCACTTTGGGAGGCTGAGGCAGGTGGATTACCTGAGGTCAGGAGTTCAGGACCAGCCTGGCCAACATGGTGAAACCCCGTCTCTACTAAAAAATACAAAAATTAGCTGGTTATGGTGGTGGGTGCTTGTAATCCCAGCTACTCGGGAGGCCGAGACAGAATTGCTCGAACCTGGGAGGCGGAGGTTGCAGTGAGCCGAGATGGCGCCATTGCACTCCAGCCAGGGTGACGAGAGTCAAACTCCGTCTCAAAAAAATAAAAAAGAAAAAGATTACTGGTACAAATACGAAGTCTAAACCATATAATAAATATTAGAAGCTAAACATAACTTTTTGAACTTCTCAGGCTATCCACAAGTTAAAACAAGTCAGTAGTGTAGCCCGAAAATGGAAATGTTAAGTTTCTAAGCAGCCTAATCCAATAAAATAGTATGCATTTATCAAATGAACCTATCAAATTATTCCAGTAAATTTTCCTCTTAATCCAGTTTTTTCCTATTGATTTTGGGGGGTGAGGGGTATAAAAAGGAAGTATAGTGAGGCGGCAATCTAAGAGACCCACTTGTAGAAGTGTGGGTGCCAGAAGAAGTGGGACCTGATGTACCATTTTCACTAAGATAAATGGGTAGGCAACAGACTAGCTGATTTTCCTGACTCAGCCAGAGGGAAAAAAATGAAGAGATGTTAGGGCCGAGACAGAGGCAGTATGAACAAGATGGTAGTGTCTTTTTCCTCATGGAGTTACCTGTCTAGTAGAATATGAGTCTTTGCAGGTTCTTAAGAAAGGTAGTGTTGGCCAGATTTGGTGGCTCACACCTGTAATCTCAGCACTTTGGGAGGCCAGGGTGGGAGGATCACCTGAGTCAGGAGTTCAAGACAGCCTGGCCAACATGGAGAAAACCCATCTCTACTAAAAATACAAAAATTACCCGGGCATGGTGGCGAGCATCTGTGATCCCAGCTACTTGGGAGGCGGAGGCTGAGAATTGCTTGAACCTGGGGGGTTGCCATGACCGAGATCGCACCGCTGCACTCCAGCCTGTGCAACAGAGCGAGACTCTGTCTCAAAAAAAAGCGTTAAAAGCAGAGCTCTGGGAAGACTTGGAAGAGAGACAGAGACTAGCTATAGAAAGACCAGATGGGGATAAGAGCTGAGTAATCAGCGCTCACCACCAATAGGGCCAGTCACGGTTTTCTAAGTAAGTGCCTTCCATGTATTATTTCATTTAATCCTGGGAAAAACCCTATAATTGCAGCTAACTGGCTTTCAGATGAGATTTATTGAATCCTGTCTTGCCAAAGGGCACCTGACTGTGAGTCAGCCTGAGCCCAGTGGTGGCTGCAGTCAGAGGTGAGGATGTAAACCTGAGAGAGACAGCAAATGAGCAGCCGGTAGTTTTATTATCTTTAGTAGTTATTCAGCCCTTGGCCTGCAGATATGGCTCCTGTGAATCCCCTTTCTGTGTTCTATTAGGTTTATATTAAAAATGGCAAAAACCGCGATTACTTTTGCACCAACCTAATACTTCCATATCGAGCTACTACTAGACCCGTGTGTGTGTGTGTGTGTGTGTGTGTGTGTGTGTATACGCTTATACACACACACACACACACACACGTTACTGTACAGTCTGTGAGGAGTAAAATCTTCAGTGCTTAGGATCCCAGAGTCAGTTATTTTGTTTCTTCAGAAAGACTGTCCTGGCTGCCACCTACATGGTTATTACGTGAGTCCTGCCATGATTCCAGGGATCTGCTCGGCTCTGTGGCATGGGCCCAGTTTACCCATAAAGCCTTTTGTGGCCGAGCACAGTGGCTCATGCCTGTAATCTCAACACTTTGAGAGGCCAAGGTAGGCAGATCACTTGAGGTCAGGAGTTCGAGACCAGCCTGGCCAATATGGTGATAAACATTAGCTGGGTGTGGTGGTGCACTCCTGTAATCCCAGCTACTCAGGAGGCTGAGGCAGGAGAATCGCTTGAACCCAGGAGGTGGGGGTTGCAGTGAGCCAAGATCACGCCACTACACTCCAGTCTGGGTGACGGAGCAATACTCCATCTCAAAAAAAAAAAAAAAAAACCTCTTGTGACTGCTGTCTTTGCTTTCCTTCCTCCATCTGAGGCTGTCATAGCAGATGCCGCCTCTCAGCCCTCCATCAGGCCCCTTGTCCCCCTCCCTTTGGCCGTCACTTCTTGTCTGACGTCTTTTGTGAAGGTTTACCCTGTCTTTTTTCCATTTGCGTGTGATGTTTATATTCACACGTTCCCCTCTTCCCCCGTCCCGTCTAGGATTCTCCACAGTCACATGTTCATTTTTCACAACTTCCTTGCCTCCCTCCCCAACCCCATCATGTCGGTGTGATTTTAGATTACACTCCATATATAGTTTTATATGCAGCATTTTTTCACATAGAAATTTACTGTGAACGTTCTCCTTTTTATTAACTATCCTTCCAAAACATACTTTTAAGTTTTTCTTGTGTGGAGTGACTATTACTGAGCCAACCCCTACTGAACATTTGGTTTCTTTCCTGATTTTTTACTCTTAAACACTGACCTTTTTTTTTTTTCTTTTGAGACGGAGTCTTGCTCAGTCTCCCAGGCTGGAGTGCAGTGGCGTGATTTCGGCTCACTGCAAGCTCCGCCCCCCAGGTTCACGCCATTCTCCTGCCTCAGCCTCCTGAGTAGCTGGGACTACAGGCGCCCGCCACCACACCCAGCTAATTTTTTGTGTGTTTTGAGTAGAGAAGGGGTTTCACCATGTTAGCCAGAATGGTCTCGATCTCCTGACCTCGTGATCCACCTGTCTCGGCCTCCCAAAGTGCTGGGGTTACAGGCGTGAGCCACCGTGCCCAGCCAACACTGACCATTTTTTTAAAACTTTTCAGCTGGGCAAGGTGGCTCACGCCTGTAATAGCACCACTTTGGGAGGCTGAGGTGGGTGGATCATTTGAGGTCAGGAATTCGAGACCAGCCTGGCCAACATAGTGAAACTCCATCTCTATTAAAAATACAAAAAAATTAGCTGGGCGTCGTGGCGCATGCCTGTAATCCCAGCTACTGGGGAGGCTGAGGCAGGAGAATCTCTTGAACCCAGGAGACCGAGGTTGCAGTGAGCTGAGATCGCACCACTGCACTCTAACCTGGGCGGCAGAGTGAGACTCTGTCTCAAAAAAAAAAAGTTTTCTTGCATACAAATTTTTCTTTGCATCTTTGATTATTTCCTTAGGATAAACTCCTAGAAGGGGAATTACTTGGACCAAAGGATATGAGAACATTTGTAACACTCTTGATACAAATTGTCAAAATGACCTCCAGAAAGATGATATGGTGTCTTTTTCAAAGGAAAAGTTAAAGTGCTTTTTAAGATTTAGAAGGTATTATCTTTTTGCTTTTCACAGGGGACAGTCAAAACTTCACAGGGGGGAAATCAAGTTAAATTCAGAGCTGGATTTAGATGATGCCATCCTAGAGAAGTTTGCTTTCTCCAATGCTCTATGCCTTTCTGGTAAGTTACTACTGCTTATGGGATAGGGTACTACAGTTGTCATTTCACTGAGGGAAGTTTAAATATTTAGTCACGATTTTGGTATATTTTCAGAATACTCAACAAAGACTTAGCATTCCTTTTCCTTTTTTTCCCTCTGTCAGAAAAAATATCTAGTATAAAAGATAGTACTGTGCTGAAGTTACTCATTCCTTATTAATTGTATTAATAAAGCTTAACCTCTCCAAAAGTATTTTTTAGATGATGATTATATTAGCCTTTGTTTTTTTCTCTTCTCTCCATGCGATTGTTATTCTTAGATAGTCTCTAATCCAGACAGAGAAGCCCAGCCTTGTGTGACTGGGCACAGGTCCCGGTGTAGGAAAACATACTCTAGTGTTTCATAGGAATGGGACCCAGAGTCACAGTGGCTGTAAGTTGGTTCTGAAAGATCCATGTCCTGAATAAAACTATACAAGTTCTTTAAGAATTTCTTCTGCCGGTAGTCTACCTTAGGTGGCTGCTGCAGCATCCTGTCCATCCCACTCTGAGGGGCTTCGGAGATTTCTGAGGTTTACTGTTAGTCCTGAGGAGTGAAGGGGAGGCCAGGGAAGTCTTAGTCCTGCCCTATCTGCAGAGCTACCCATGGTATCAAGATGTACCCTACCCTCCTCAGTTTCCAAGATGTAATATTAGAAAATCAAGAGTTCTACTAAATGTAGCTTTGGTCTTCTAATAGGGCATGGAAAGCGATTCAGTTTCCTCTGTCCACTTTAATTCTGTCCTTTATGATAATTAACTATTCTTAAACTATATTCTCAAGGTTTTAGTACTTTTTCTTAAACTATTATTGCAATAGTAGTGAAGATGCTGTGCAATTATGTATTTTATATAAATGTGAATATGATGATAAATGTTCCATTATTAATTTTTTTCCCAGTAAAACTGGCAATTTGGGAAGCATCACTGGATAAATTTATTGAATCTATTCAGTCAATTCCTGAGGTAATTATATCAATTTTATGCTTATTCAAGGATTGATTTTTATATGGAAAAAATATGAATTTCCCAGTATAACAATATATAGCTGTCCATCAGTATCCATCGGAGATTTGTTCCAAGACCCCACTGGATACCAGAATCTACCAGTGTCCAAGTCCCTGATATAAAATGGTATATATTTGCATATAACCTATGCATATCCTCACGTATACTTTCAACCATCTCTAGATTACTTAAAATACCTAATATAATGTAAATACTATATAAATAGTTGTTATACTGTATTGTTTAGGAAATAATAACAAGAAAAAACAGTTTGTACATGTTCAGTGCAGATGCAACCATTCTTTTTTCTCTAAATATTGTCAATTTGCAGTTGGTTGAATCTGCAGTTGCAGAACTTATAGAGGGCCGATTGTTTAGGAGTACGACATTATTATAAACAATAAGAAAGCTACACTAAACTTAAGAACTCCCAGTTACATATAAAATGACACATTAAGAAACTTCATATTGATTACTTTTTACTTTTTAAAACTTCAAATTGTTTCCTCTGTTGGTGCAGTATTTTTTTTTTTTAATATTAATATAATTGAAATGGGGTCTGGCCATGTTGCCCAGGCTGGTCTCGAACTCCTGGCCTGAAGCAGTCCTCCTGCCTCGGCCTCCCAAAGTTCTAGCATTACAGGCCATGAGCCACCATACCCATCAGTTGCACTATTTTTAATGTAACTGAATTAAAGAAAAAAGTGAAATGTTTCCTCTCTGAGAATGGAAATTATGACCACTTTTCCTGATTTAAGAAAGTGTTTTGCTAAACTATGAGAAAAACAGTGGTATGAAAAATACATATAAAGTTATATTAAAATTTCAGTATACATTAAAAATCATCTTATTGTAATTAACTATGTCTTTATTGTGAAAGAGTAATCTAATTATACTTTGGAAAGGAGGCCCTGCTTTTCTACTAAGAGATTAGGAATGTATATATCCTATGAAATGCTGATGAGAAGGGAAATGAAAAAAGAGAATATACAATTTCTACCTAATAAAATTATGAAATTTCAAGGTGAGTTAAGACATTAATCTGGGAGACAGCCATCCTAAAAAGTATTTACATAGGATCCAAATTATGCCACTTCAGATTTTGCCCTGTTGACCTAATGCTTATTAGAAAGAGAGATACATGGTTTTTTGGTTTTCCGATTCCCTCTCAACTAGGCTTTAAAAGCTGGGAAGAAAGTGAAACTATCTCATGAAGAAGTTATGCAGAAAATCGGTGAACTCTTTGCCCTAAGGTAAAAGTTTTCTCTCTAAATAAAATATTTCATATATTTAACAATCTCAAGAAAACATTCCCATAGTTCTGTGGTGACAAGCAAACATTTACACCTTTATGGGAACTGTAGCTGTTTTCATTTCATTGATTATAAGCAGGGAGAACTCTTACCCATTAGAAGTAGTTGGGCTATGTTAAGACTGTACTGAAAGAAATTACGCATGTGCAAAAGAGATCACGATTCATCTACATTAAACCCACATTAAGGAGCGCAGTAGGTGTTCTTTGAAGGTAGAAAGACATATTCCCAAATTTGGTTAACGGGAATTCTCTGTAAAAATATATCACTGCATCATAATGCTAAATAGACCTAATTGCTACAGAAAAGTTTCTTTGAATCCGAGACACCAAGATGCCACTGGAGAGAAAAACTGCTGCCAGTTAAACTATGACAATACTTTTTTTATCAGAGGATTAAAATTTTACACTTACTGAAATAGCTTTTAGTCTTAGCTGGATGTAAATTATATCACATTCCCTCTTGGGCATATATGAAAAGGAAAGCATAAGAAAATAAATTATTTAAGGCAAAGACAAGTAAGTCTCAACTGCCACCTGTCAGACACCATTAATTTTAAGATGCCTCGAGATGTTAAAATGGGAATAACTGTGTCTAAAAACTGATGAATCATTTTAAATAAGTGTCTGGAAAGGTTTTCAGCTTATTTTATTCTTGTAGTTGTCCCAGGATTTATGGAATGAAACATCCCAGATGTTAGTGTTTTTCTCACAGGCAGCATTGTCCAGTTTATCCCTTCTAGCATGTGGAATGAGTTACCAGAGCTCATTGCAAATGTTCACCTAAGACTTGTTTTTCCATATTCTCCTTAGATGCTCTGCCTGGAGAGGAGAAGTGGTACGGTGTTTCATTGTCTGTATCTCTCATAGTACAGGACCTCTAGTTCAGGGTACCAACAAAACTTAAAAACCCATCCATCAGGAGCATCCTGCAGCAGATCTGAAGCTGCAAATTCTCTGAGAAGTAGGGTAGAGAGATTCTTCTCTCCTCTTCTCTTTGTCATGCAAGCAGAAATTGATGTAGTGAATTATAATATCCAAACTGAATAATTAGGACTAAATATATGTAGGTTTGTAAATAATTTCTATAAAGGCTTACTTTTATTATCCTGTTTCCTTACCTGTACAATAAAAATGCTTATTTGTTAATACAAGGAATGTGATACATCTGTGAAAACAAACATGGCAAATAATATTAGATTAAAAAAACTAAATCTAAATTTATATAGGGTATGATCCCATTTGTGTAAGCAAATAAAAATATTCATGTTTATCTTTATATGCATACACATGTACATGTGTTTGCTTGCACACACATGCATGTATGAATACAGAAAGATCTGGAAATAAACAGCCAAGTGTCTCTACAGGCCTGTCCTTGGGGAGAATAAAGGATTTAAGTCGTGTGGTAGCATAAGAGGGCCTACCATTATTTTTCTGAATCCTTCTGTAGGATATTTTCCTTTTTTTTTTTTTTATCGTGAACAAGTATGTATGTGTTACTTTTTTATTATTATTATTTTTAAGACAGGGTCTTGCCTTGTCACCCAGACTAGAGTGCAGTGGCATGATCATAGCTCACTGAAGCCTTGATCTCCTGGGCTCAGGGATTCCTCCTGCCTCACCCTCCTGGGTAGCTGGGACCACAGGAGTGCTCCACCACACCCAGCTAATTTTAAAAATAATCTGTAGAGACAGGGTCTCAAACCCTTGTTCAAGCGATCCTCCTCCCTTGGCCTCCCAAAGTGCTGGGATTACAGGTGTGAGCCACCACATCAGTTTATGTGTACTTTTATGGCTTAGATTTTTATTTAGTTAAACATCTAAGTGTAAGGCCAGGCACAGTGGCTCACACCTGTAATGCCAGCACTTTGGGAGGCTGAGACAGGTGGATTGCTTGAGGCCGGGAGCTCGAGACCAGCCTGGCTAACATGATGAAACCCCATCTCTACCAAAAATACAAAAATTAGCCAGGAATGGTGGTGTGTGCCTGTGATCCCAGCTTCTTGGGAGGCTGAGGCACGAGAATTGCTTGAACCCAGGAGGCAAAGGTTGCAGTGAGCCAGGATCACGCCACTGCACTGCAGCCTGGGCGACAAAGCAAGATTCTGTCTCAAAAAAGAAAAACGCTGGGCATGGTGGCTCACGCCTGTAATCCCAACACTTTGGGAGGCCGAGGCCGGTGGATCATCTGAGGTCAGGAGTTCAAGACCAGCCTGACCAACATGGAGAAACCCCATCTCTACTAAAAATACAAAATTAGCCGGGCGTGGTGGCACATGCCTGTAATCCCAGCTACTCGGGAGGCTGAGGCAGGAGAATTGCTTGAACCCAAGAGGCGGAGGTTGTGGTGAGCCGAGATCGCGCCAGTGCACTCCAGCCTGGGCAACAAGAACAAAACTCTGTCTCAGAAAAAAAAGTAAGTGCAGACTTCTTATATTAAAATGTAGAAATTAAGAGAGAGAGTATGTATGTGTATGCTTGCTTGTTTAGTGTTTGCATAAACACTGGAAATATACAGAGGAAACTAGAAGGGATTACTGATAGGGAAAGATACAGATAAGAATAAGAGTAAGATTTATCAATTTTTGCCTGTTTATATCTTGATCTGCTCAGGAGGCTGAGGCAGGAAGATCACTTGAGCCCAGGAGTTTGAGGCTGCAGTAAGCTATGATTGTGTGACTGCACTCCAAACTGGGTGACATATGAAGACATTATCTCTAAAAAAATTTTTTTAATAAAAAACAAAAAAGTGTGTACATATTAAATTTTTTTTTTGTTTGAGTTGAGTTCTCACTCTGTTGCCCAGGCTGGAGTACAGTGTCACAGTCTTGGCTCACTGCAGCCTCTGCCTCCCAGGTTCACACGATCCTCCCACCTCAGCCTCCCAAGTAGCTGGGACTACAGGCATACACCACCACACCTGGCTAGTTTTTGTATTTTTTGTAGAGATAGGGTTTCGCCACGCTGTCCAGGTTGGTCTCGAACTCACAGACTCAAGCAATCTGCCCGTCTTGGCCTTCCAAAGTGCTGGGATTACAGGCATGAACCACCATGCCTGGCCCTAAAATTTTTAATAAAAAAAAAGAAGCTTAGGCTGGGCATGGTGGCTCACGCCTGTAATCCCAGCACTTTGGGAGGCTGAGGTGGGCAGATCACGTGAGGTTAGGAGTTCGAGACCAGCCTGGCCAACTTGGTAAAACCCTTTCTCTACTAAAAATACAAAAAATTAGCCAGGCGTGATGGTAGGCGCCTGTAATCCCAGCTACTTGGGAGGCTGAGGCAGGAGAATCGCTTAAATCTGGGAGGCAGAGGTTGCAGTGAGCTGAGATCGTGCCATTGTACTCCATCCAGCCTGGGTGACAAGAGTGACTCTGTCTCAAAAAAATAAATAAAAATAAAAATTGAAAACAAAATGAGTTTTTTTCTGTCTACTTCATAAATAATGTTGGTATTAAAAATTGAATTAATTTGGTTCAGAAGTTTGAAACCCATTTGTAAATTTTATTTACATGTTTGTTGGAAGTATTTTGCAAAGGTCAGCGTTAACAAATGTTTTCAGCCAGATGCAATGCCACATGCCTGTAGTTCCAGCTACATGGGAGGCTGAGGCAGGAGGACAGCTTGAGCCCAGGAGTTCAGTTTGCAGTGAGTTGTGATCACACCACTGCACTCCATCCCGGGTAACATAGCAAGACCCTCTCTCTTACCAAAAAAAAAAAAAAGAGTTTTCATAAAGCACTAAGTAAATATTAAATATAATAGAAACAATGATTTTTAATTCAAGATAAATAAAAAGTTATAATTTTCCCTTTTTTAAAGGCACCATATAAACTTGAGTTCAGACTTCTTGATTACTCCTGATTTCTACTGGGACAGAGAAAACCTGGAAGGACTTTATGATAAAACGTGTCAATTCCTTAGCATTGCCCGAAGAGTTAAGGTACATATTTTGCACTTTTAATGAGAGAAAAAGACACGTCGCCTATAAGTTGAATATGTTTAACTGCTTGCAGAGAAATATCTTGCTTGACTTCCTTTCAAATCTCTTTATATTTCCCCTTCTTGTCCTCTGTACAGTCACTTCAATTTTTTGTGTCAAAGGATCTTCTGATATTAGCTCTACAGACTAGATAAGGTTGGTGAATAAGATGAGAGTTTGGAAGCCTAATGGTCCATCAGGAAGTTCTTGTCAAGTTTCAAGCAAGAGTTCATGACTGATCCTGATCTGTCATGGTGACAGTGAGAATAGAAATAAATTTAAGAAAGAATCATATAAGACAAATCAAGTGATGGGTAGTGGCAGGCCATGGAGAAGGAAGGAAGGATGACTGATGTTTGCCTGGAGGTGACAAGTACAAAGGTGGAAAAACAATAATGAGAGGTCAGAGAGGGGAGGTGACAGACTAAATCTAAGATATGCTGAGATTAGAGTAGCAACAAGATATCCAATTAGCTCCGTCATGCAGGCATTTAGAAGGGCAGAAGCAAAGTCGAGAAGAGAGACGTGTATTAAGAAATTCCCAGCACTTTGGGAGGCCGAGGCAGATGGATCACCTGAGGTCGGGAGTTTGAGACCAGCCTGGCCAACATGGCGAAACCCTGTCTCTACTAAAAATACAAAAATTAGCCAGGCATGGTGGCACGCACCTGCAGTCCCAGCTACTCGAGAGGCTGAGGCAGAAGAATCACTTGAACCCAGGAGGCAGAGGTTGCAGTAAGCCGAGGTCGAGCCACTGCACTCCAGCCTGGATGATAGAGTGAGACTCCGTCTAAAAAAAAAAAAAAAGCTGTAGTGATGGAGGTAGACCACATGGGGAAAGAGCATAGAAAACAGAAAATTGACATTAGTACAATGTCTGCACATAGTTCTGTGACATTTCGCCACATCTGTAGATCCATGCAACCACATGATCAAGACACAAAACTGTGCCAGGTGCGGTGGCTCATGCCTGTAACCCCAGCACTTTGTGAGTCCAGAGGTGGGCAGATCACTTGAGGTCAAGAGTTCAAGACCAGCTTGGCCAATATGGTAAAACCCCATCTCTACTAAAAATACAAAAATTAGCTGGGTGTGGTGGCACGTGCCTGTAGTCCCAGCTACTCGGGAGGCTGAGGCAGCAGAATCGCTTGAACCCAGGAAGTGGAGGTTGCAGTGAGCTGAGATCGTGCCATTGCACTCCAGCCTGGGCATCGCAGCGAGACTCCATGTCAAAAAAACAAAACAAAAAGACACAAAACTGTTTTATCACCACACAGTTCTTCCTCATACTACCCTGTATAGTCACACTGCCCTCCCCCTACCCGGACTGTCCCTAACCCCTGGCAGTAATCTCTTCTCCATCTCCATAATTTTGTCATTTTGAGGATGTTATATAGATAGTCATACAGTATGTGACTTTTTTTTTTTTTTTTTTTTTT
>NW_026652304.1:2236491-2258241 GCF_009828535.3 Hylobates moloch
TGCAAGCTCTGCCTCCCGGGTTCACGCCATTCTCCTGCCTCAGCCTCCCGAGTAGCTGGGACTACAGGCACCTGCCACCACGCCCAGCTAATTTTTTTTTGTATTTTTAGTAGAGACGGGGTTTCACTGGGTTAGCCAGGATGGTCTTGATCTGTATGTGACTTTTTAACTGGCTTTTTTCACAGAGCATAATGCCCTCAACTTGGATCCATCCAAATTGTTGCTTGTATCAAAGTTCCTGTCTTCCTGTGGTTGCTGAAACATTTTTTTGGTATTTCATTTTGATGTTACTTTTTAGTATATCTTGTTGCATAGATATTTAGTAGTTGCTCTGGTTATTACATCATATGTATATAATTTATTACAATCTACTGATTTCAACATCTTGCAGATTAAATGAAGTATAGAATCTTTATTTCCCTAATGGATGATTGGATGCAGAAAAAAAAAAAAAAGAATCCTTATTTCTTTTATATTCCTTTACCCTTCCCTATTTATAATTTTCTTAACTATTCTTCTGCAGACATAGAAAACTTCATCAGATGTTATAATTTTTGCTTCAACCATCAAACATAATTTAGAAAACTAAGAAAAGTCTGTTGTATGTGCCCATGTTTTTATTCTTTCTGTTCTTTTTTCCTTCTGATCTTCTAAGATTTCTTTTACTGTTTTTTTTTTCAAGAACTTTATTTAGCCATTCTTTTAAGGTAAGTCTAGTGAGACAGATTCTCTTAGTTTGTCTTCATCTGAGAGTGTATTAATTTTCTCTTCATTCTTGAAGGATATTTTCCTAGAAATAGGATTCTACATAGACAGTTTGCTTTCAGCACCTGAAAAATGCCGTGCCACTTCCTTCTGACCTCCATAGTTTCTGATAGGAAATCTGCCATAATTCTATGACATGTACGTTTTATCTTTTATTATCATTTCACAAGGTCTTTGAGGCTCTGTTCACTTCTTTTCCAGTATATTTTGTCTCTGTTAAGATTGGGTAATGTCCTTTGTTTCATCTTCTAGTTGATTGATTCCTTCCTCTGTTACATTCATTCTGCTGCCCATCCTTGAGTTTTTTATTTCATTTATTGTATTTTTCAGTTCTAAAATTTCCATGTTTTTTTATTTGTATCTTCTGTTTCTTTGCAGAGACTTCCTGCTTTTTCGTTTGTTTCAAATGTGTTCAGAATTGCTTGTTGAATCATTTTTATGATGGTTGCTCTAACATCATCTAATAATACCTAACCTCAGATACCTCTTGATGTTAGCGTCTACTGATTGTCTTTTCGTATTCCCTCCAACTAATTTTAATACCTCCAGTTTCCCTCATTGCATCAAGTGTTCTGGCTTGATATACAAGGTCCTTCCTATTGTATCCCTTTTTCAATCATATTTCCTACCAATCCCACATTCACCTTCTTTCACATCAAAAATAAATGATTAGCCTGGGAAACACAATGAGACCTCATTTCTACTAACCTTTTTTTTAAAAAAATTAGCCAGGTATAATGGCATGTGCCTGTAGTCTCAGCTACCCTAGGAGGCTGAGGCAGGAGGATTGCTTTAGCCCAGGAGTTTGAGGCTGCAGTGAGCCACTACATCCCAGTCTAGGTGACAGAGTGAGACCCTGTTTCAAAAAAATAAAAATAAAAAATACATGATTTATAATTTCAAAAACCTACCATGGCTTATTGAATGCTATGTTCCACTTTAGTGTCTACTTTTTTTCCTCTAAGCTAGACACCGCCCCTTGCAAAACCACATCAAAGGTATCTGCAGTTGTCACTGATCTTGGTACCACCTATTCCTCTGTAGATGTCTTCCAGCACAGGACAGTAGAGATCATCACCACTGGTCAGGGCAAGAAAACCAAGCTATGTTGCTTTTAGCTGACACAGCAAGTTTGATTAGTGATGGTTTAGGAATCAAATTCAGTGGACTCCATCAACACAGTTTTAGATACCAAAGGTGTAATTAGACACCGATTTGACAATCCAACTGTCTGGTCAAACATGAAAAGCACTGGACTTTCCTGGTTGTCAACTGTGCACACAGGCTGAAGATCCAGAGGAGGTAAGGGAGGAATACTAAAAGCTTTATACAGATGAGGTATTTCCTGTGGTTGTGTTAGCTATTGCTGTGTAACAAATTACCCCAAAACTTGGTGGACTGAAACACCACTTACTGGCTGGGCATGGTGGCTCACGCCTGTTACCCCAACACTTTGGTAGGCCAAGGCAGGCAGATCACATGAGGCCAGTTCAAGACCAGCCTGGCCAACATGGTGAAACCCCGTAAATTAGTCGGGCATGGTGGCGTGCACCTGTAGTCCCAAGTAGCTGACTCTGGAGGCTGAGGCACGAGAATCACTTGAACCCGGGAGGCAGAGGTTGCAGTGAGCTGAGATTGCACCACTGCACTCCAGCCTGGGTGACAGAGTGAGACTTTGTCTCAAAAAATAAAAATAAAAAAGAAACACCACTTACTATTTCAGTTTTTGTGGGTCAGGAATCAGTGCAGCTTAGCTGGGTCCTCTGATTCTATGTTTCTCACAAGGCTGCAGTCATCTCAGAGATTCACTTCCTAGTTCACTCGTGGTTATCGGCTGGATTTGGTTCCTCTCAGGCTATTAAATTGAGGCCTCAGTTCCTCATAAGCTGTTGTCCAGAGGCTTCTCCGTAGAGCATCTCACAACATGGCAGCGTGCTGCATCAGAATGAACAAGTAGGGGAGTGATATGGTTTAGATCTGTATCCCTGCCCAAATCTTGTGTCGAATTGTAATGCCCCGTGTTGGAGGTGGGTCCTGGTGGGGGTGATTGAATCATCAGGGTAGATTTCTCATGAGTGGTTTAGCACCATCCCCTTGGTGCTGTTCTTGTGATAGTGAGTTCTTGCGAGGTTGTTTAAAAGTGTGTAGCACCTGCATCTCCCCTTGCTCGCTGTCTTTCATTTCTGCCATGTAAGGTACCTGCTCTCCCTTCACCTTCCACCATGATTGTAAGTTTCTGGAGGCTTCCCCAGAAACCAAGCACATGCCAGCATCATGCTTCCTGTAGAATAGTGCAGAACCATGAGCCAATTAGGCCTCTTTTCTTTATAAATTACCCAGTCTCAGGTATTTCTTTATAGCAATGAGAGAATGGACTAATACAGAGAGCAAGAGAGACTGTCAGGAGAGAATGCTAGTAAAACAGAAGTCACAGTCTTTTGCAACCTAATCACAGAAGTGATTTTTGCTGCTCTCTTTGTTAAAAACAAGTTAGGGCCAGGTGCAGTGGCTCATGCTTATAATCCTAGCCCTTTGGGAGGCTGAGATGGGAGGGTCACTTGAGGCCAGGAGTTCAAGACCAGCCTGGTCAACATAGTGATACCCCCATCTCTTAAAAAAAAAAAAAAAATTAAAAAGCAAGTTATGGCCAGGTGTGGTGGCTCACACCTGTAATCCCAGCACTTTGGGAGGCCGAGGTGGGTGGATCACCTGAGGTCAGGAGTTCAAGGCCAGCGTGGCTAACATGGTGAAACCCTGTCTCTACTAAAAATACAAAAACTAGCTGGGCATGGTGGCGGACACCTATAATCCCAGCCACTTAGGAGGCTGAGGCAGGCAAATCGCTTGAACCTAAGGGGGCAGAGGTTGCAGTGAGCCAAGATCAGCCTGGATGAAACAGCAAAACTTCGTCTCAAAAAAAAAGGCAAGTTATTAGACTGAGCCTACGCTCGAGGGTAGGGGATGACACAAAGGTGAACACCAGGAGGTGGGGAGTCTTTGGGTGGTATCTTAGAAATCTGCCTACCACAGTGGTTTTGAAAAAGATGGAGAAAATCCTAGAAACCTACTTTATGACCCCTGACCCACATGATCCTCATACTGCCAGTTACTTTAATGGTTGCCAGCTTCAGGCCATCAAAGATGGTGGAACCATTACTGATCTCATTGTGTTCTGAATTGTCAGCAAGCCAAATGCTGCTGCTCTCGGCTTGGACGAGAACATTAATGCCAAAATTAATTATCTGATCTTTGACCTGGGTGGCATTTTTTATCTGTCCATCCTCAGTATTCAAGATGGAATTACTGAAGTCAAGTCTACAACTGAGGATACCCACCTGAGTGAAGAATACCTTGACAACTAAATGGTCAGCTGTTTCATGGCTGAGATCAACTGCAGGTATAGAAAGGACACCCGCTGAGAACAAGCAGGCTGCCCAAGCCCCTTCTGCCTCTACTGAATGTACTCTTCATTCTGGTATCGAGGCCAATTTGAGATTGAGTCCCTCCATGAAGCGGTTCACATCTATACCTCTGTGCACATGAGCAGCTGGAAGAATTAAAAGCCACCCCAGTCCCTGGCACCCTACACCCGTGGAGAAAGCCATAAGCAATGTCACCCAGACATATCACCAGTCCTTCACGGGTGGCTCTATCTATATCCCCAAGATTTAAAATCTCCTATAGGGCCGGGCGGGCGTGGTGGCTAACACCTGTAATCCCAGCACTTTGGGAGGCCAAGGTGGGAGGATCACTTGAGGCCAGGAGTTCAAGACCAGCCTGGCCAATGTGGTGAAACCTGTCTCTATTAAAAATACAAAAATTAGCCAGGCATGGTGGTGCATGCCTGTGATCCCAGGTGCATGAGGGGCTGAGGCACAAGAATCACTTGAACTTGGGAGGCAAAGGTTCCGATGAGCTGAGATTGCACCACTGCACTCCAGCCTGGGTGACAGAGTGAGACTTATCTCCCAAAAAATAATAAATAAGATAAAGTCTCCTACAGGAAGAACTAGAACTGAATTTATTTACAGGCAGCATGATCTTGTATGTAGAAGACCTGAAAGAATCTACAAAGAAGCTACCAGAATAAGTGAGTTTATCAAGGTTTCAACATCAATGTGTAAAAACGGTTATCTTTTGTTATACTGCAAATACACAATTGGAAAATGAAATTTAAAAAATACTGTTTATAGTTAGCACCCAAAACTTGAATTACTCAGGTTTGAATTGAGTGATTCAACTATTCCAGAATAATATTAATCAACTGGAGTAATCTGAGCAAGTAATTGTTCTTTATTTCATTCCCCAGTCTCACTGTGGGACATCTTTTTTGGTGTTAAGTCTTCTGCATGAGTTATGAAGCATACCTAAAAGGTCTCAAACTACATTTCTCAGAGAGTTTTCTCAGCATCCTGAAGGCAGTTCAGACTCGTTGGATTATGTCAAGTTTAGAGTTCACCCTGCCTTAGGCTCAGCATAGTGCTGGCATTATACATAATACAAAAAATAAGAATTGGTCCTGCCCTTCAGTCAGCTTTACAATCTTCTAAGAAAACAGATGGAACAGGCCGGGCGCGGTGGCTGACGCCTGTAATCCCAGCACTTTGGGAGGCCGAGGAGGGCGGATCACGAGGTCAGGAGATCCAGACTATCATGGCTAACATGGTGAGACCCCGTCTCTACTAAAAATACAAAAAAACTAGCCAGGTGTGGTGGCAGGCATCTGTAGTCCCAGCTACTCGGGAGGCTGAGGCAGGAGAATGGTGTGAACCTGGGAGGCAGAGCTTGCAGTGAGCCGAGATTGTGCCACTGCAGTCCAGCCTGGGTGACAGAGCAAGACTCCGCCTCAAAAAAAAAAAAAAAAAAACAGATGGAACAAAGAGTGGTGGGGTTTTTTTTTCCCCCCTCAAAAAGTAGAAGAAAGGGTCTTGAGAAAATAGGGGTGAGTAGGCATAAGACATGCTAAAAAGTTGAGTACAGAGGTCCAGATGCAGAGAGCAGTTAACACGGTGTCATGGGACAGAAACTAGTTGGCAGTGGATCCCTCGCTCCATTTTCTCACGTCAGTATCCCCTGAAGTCCTGTCATTGAGGCTTCTGTCCCCATGCCACCTACTCCGTGAACACTTGTTTGTTGTCATGACTTCTAATCCCACCTTTTCCTGGTGATTTTCAAATATCTCTCTCATCCCAGTCTCGTCTGCCTTCCAGACTTTTCCAGTTGCCCCTCAATCTCACAGATTTTCCTCATTTACGTATCTCATCGCATCCTTTTAAAAATTGTGTGTACCATTTTCCACTAGAATGTAAGCCCCATGAGATCGGAGACCATGATTATTTTCTTGCCTGTTCTTGGCAAAGGCCTCACATACAGTATGTCCTCAAAAAATATTTGTAGAATTAGTCAATGATTAAGATTTCAAAATGAAACTTTTGAAATTCCCACCCACCCCAGAAAATGGTAAACCTTTTCAGTTCTCTGTTTCAGCTCATGGGAGGACCTTCTAGCCTCACCTATCTAGTCATTCAACCAGAAACTTAAAAGTCATCTGGGTGTCCTTTTTCTCCTTCACCCTCCATATCCAGTCAAACAATCTTTTTATTTCCCTCTA
This sequence comes from Hylobates moloch, assembly GCF_009828535.3. Taxonomy (NCBI): domain Eukaryota; kingdom Metazoa; phylum Chordata; class Mammalia; order Primates; family Hylobatidae; genus Hylobates; species Hylobates moloch. The sequence goes on from NW_026652304.1 coordinate 2,242,868, forward strand.
AGTATCATGGATTCATTAGCAAACATTTATTGAAAGCTGTGATAGGCCCTGGGCTGGTGAAACAGGGGAATACCACACTGACCCGTCTTCAAGCCCCCAACTATTAATGTTCATCCACACAGCCCCTCATCTTCCTTTCCCACCTGGACTTGTCTGATTCCTTCTTCTCTCTCTGTCTCCAGACTGGACCTTTTTCCAGTCTCTCTGCACCCTTTGGCTGCAAGACAGAGACATGGGTCTATTTCACCATTCTGTCTCCTCTGCCCAGCACAGTACAGTAAATGTTAAAACAAGTACTTCCAGATTGAACAAAGGCCTCCCCATTACCTGCAGAATGAAGTTCAGATATTCTAGCATGACATGCTACTTTCCTATTGCTGCTTAACCTAGTGGCTTAACAGAAATTTATCATCTTACTGTTCTGTAGGTCAGAAGTCTGGCATGGCCTAAAGTTAAGATGTTGATTCCTCTTTGGAGACTGCGAGTGGAATCCATTTCCTCACCTTTTCCAGTGACTAGAGGCCACCCATATTCCTTGCTCATGGCCCCTTCCATCTAGCAAAGGCCAGTGGAATCCTCAGATTGTATCATTCTGAACTCTTCTGCCCCGCATTTCCACTTTTAAGGACCCTTGTGATTACATTGGGCTTACCCAGATAATCTAGGATTATCTCATCTTAAGGTCAGCTAATTAATAACTTTAATTTCTTATACAATCTTAATTCTCCTTTGCCATATTATATTCGCAGGTTCCAAGAATTAGGACATAAATATCTTTGGGGTGGGGGACATGGTTCTGCCTATACCATATGTAGTACACAGTACCTCTCACAATCTGGTACTAACTTTTTTTTTTTTCTGAGACGGAGTGCAATGCTGTGGTCTTGGCTCACTGCAACCGCCAACTCCCGGGTTCAAGTGATTCTCCTGCCTCAGCCTCCCAAATAGCTGAGATTACAGGTGCCCACCACCACACCCAGCTAATTTTCTATTTTTAGTACAGACGGGGTTTCGCTGTGTTGGCCAGGCTGCTCTTAAACTGACTTCAAGTGATCCACCTGCCTCGGCCTCCCAAAATGCTGAGATTACAGATGGGAGCCACCGCCCCCAGCTAACTTACCTTCTTAACCTCACTTCCAAGCACTTTCTTCTAGGTTGTCCACAATCTAGCTATGCTTGTCTGTATGCTGTTTCCTATGCTTGATATGCTCCGTTCATCCCCCCATAACCCCACCAGCATCCCACCTTTCTTCGTGTCCACTGCCTTTTAAAGCCTAATTCACATTGCCTACCTCTGTGAAGCCTCTCCTGGTTGTTTTTTCTTTGCTCCCTTAATCTGCATGCTCGACACATACATGCCTCTATACCTAAATAAATAGAAAGCATGCTGTGGTGGTAGGGACTCTTTTGTGTGTGTGTGACGGAGTGACGCTCTGTCGCCCAGGCTGGAGTGCAGTGGCGCAATCTTGGCTCACTGCAAGCTCTGCATCCCTGCCGGGTTCACACTATTCTCCTGCCTCAGCCTCCCGACTGGCTGGGACAACAGGGGCCGCCACCACGCCCAGATAATTTTTTTGTATTTTTAGTAGAGATGGGGTTTTGCCCTGTTAGCCAGGATGGTCTTGATCTCCTGACCTCGTGATCCTCCCGCCTCAGCCTCCCAAAGTGTTATGATTACAGGCATGAGCCACCACACTCAGCCATAATGCTTTCACATTTCAGTGTGTTGTCAGATGCTTGGGTTAATTGAGGTTCAAAGCTAAGTTGTTAGACTTAATAATAGGAGACTTTGGGACGTTTAGGAGAGTTGTGGTAATATAAACAAACTAAAGTTAAGGAATAAATTGGATGATGATGAGGTAGTGGAGGAAGAAAATGTTGCCTGTTTTTTGGCCCAAATTGAAAGAAAATGCAAGAGGCTGAATCAGTAGTCTGAAGAGAGAAGCAAGCTTAAGGATGAACATTAAAGACCAAGATCAAGCAGCCAATAGAAAGACATTAAGAAAGGGCAAGAGGAAAGGAAAAGGGGAAAGGAAGAGGGAAGAGGCATGCTCTACACACCTATACAGATTAGAAACTACAGGGTGACCATAACTCCTGGAAATAGGGGCAAATGGTGATGAGTGTGGTTCGGTGAGTTAGTCCTGTGGTTCCGTAAGGCAGTTTCTTTTTTTTTTTTGGAGACCGGATCTCACTTTGTCACCCAGGCTGGAGTGCAGTGGTGTGATCTTGGCTCACTGCAGCCTTGACCACCTGAGCTCAAGCAATCCTCCCACCTCATCCCCGCCAAGTAGCTGGGACTACAGGCACACACCACCATGCCTGGCTAATTTTTTGTAGAGACAGGGTTTCACTATGTTGCCCAGGCTGGTCTCCAACTCCTGAGCTCAAGTGCTCCTCCTGCCTCAGCCTCCCTAGGATTACAGGCATAAGCCACCGAGCCCAGCCCAGTAAGGCAGTTTAATGCTATGTGCAAAAATCGTTAACATGGTACAGTAACACATTCCAATCAACCCCCAAACACGTACCTGTGATTAACCTCTTAATGTTCACTGACCAAACCTGTAACTTCAGCATACCCCATGAGACAGTTTTAAAATTTTGCTTCCAGGATTTACAGTAGCAAGTGATATATAAAGATATTAAGTAGTATTTAACAGTTGTCACATCCAGGCCTGGCACAGTGGCTCACGCCTGTAATCCCAGCACTTTGGGAGGCCAAGGCAGGCGGATCACAAGGTCAGGAGATCGAGACCATCCTGGCTAACACGGTGAAACCCCATCTCTACTAAAAATACAAAAATTAGCCAGGCGTGGTGGCGGGCACCTGTAGTCCCAGCTATTCGGGAGGCTGAGGCAGAATGGCGTGAACCCAGGAGGCAGAGCTTGCAGTGAGCTGAGATCCGCCATTGCACTCCAGCCTGGGCAACAGAGCAAGACTCTGTCTCAAAAAAAAAAAAAAAAGGTGTCACATCCAAATTTTGAATTCAGGGACTTTATTCTTTGAACCCCCACAGCCAGCTTGTTTGGAGGCATCGGAATGCAGAACTGTTGCAGTTCAGTTGAAAGCAATGCCATCTAGTGGTGTGTGTGCAGCAGGTCAAATGTTAAGCGTAGATTTTCTAGTAGAAAGTAAATTATCTTTAGGTCTTGCTAAAAAACATTATGTTTCAAGTTTGCCTCTTTTAACTGCTAAACAAAGGGCAGCTACTAAAAACTAGGACTCAAAAACCTATTTTTAGTTCTTCCATCAGAATCTTACAAATAGAAGAGCTTCAGTATGCAAAGTATTTCTTGCAGTTAAATCTGTACATTACAAAATGTCTCTGGAGGGATTCACAAGAAACTGATAATGTTGCTGGCTGCCTTTGGGGAGAGGACTGAGGAGCAGGATTTTTCACTGTATAGCTACTGAATTTTTATGCGTATGACCGTATTAAATTGTTTAAATACATGTTACTAAAATTTTTCTTACACAGGTCATGAATGAAAAACTTCAGCACTGCATGGAACTAACAGATCTAATGCGGAATCACCTGAATGAGAAGAGGGCACTCCGCTTGGAGTGGATGATCGTCATCCTCATTACCATAGAGGTAAGATGGAAATGCTATGTACCATAATCAGTTACCATCTCTTCACAAATATAGAGGCTATGCTAATAAGATTGTTTGAGACAGAAAATTATTAGCAGGAAAGAGGCTGATTTTGTTGTCACTACTAACTCTACTTGAAAGTTTCAAATTACTATTTGCAAATGCATTAAAAGTAATTTTTGAAAAGGTTCCACTTTTTAAAATTTGAGAGTAGACCTCAAGGTTCTGCTTTTAAAGACAGCATTTGGAAAAGGTTCTAGCTGTGAATTTGTAATGTACATTTCAACATCAAATCAAGCACCCGTGCCTCCAATTCATCGGTTGCCACGTGAGAAAGGGCAAACATTTACCTTACTTCAGGAGCATCTCATTGATCACTATCTTGGAAGTCATTTTAGTTTGTACCCATAATTTGCCCATCATGAAATAATTCTCACTTTTTATTCTAAGGTAATGTTTGAGCTGGGACGAGTATTTTTCTGATCAAGTGATAACCAAAGTGTCACTGCAAGAGATATTCAAGTTCTACAATCAAAAATTAAATGTTCGGCCGGGCGCGGTGGCTCATGCCTGTAATCCCAGCACTTTTGGAGGCCAAGAAGGGTGGCTCATTTGAGGCCAGGAGCTCAAGACAAGCCTGGCCAACATGGTGAAACCCTGTCTCTACCAAAAATACAAAAATTAGCCAGGTGTGGCATACGCCTGTCATCTCAGCTACTTGGGAGGCTGAGGCAGATCTCTTGAACTTGGGAGGCGGAGGTTCCAGTGAGCTAAGATCACACCACTGTACTCCAGCCAGGGCGACAGTGAGACTGAGTCTCAAAAATAAAAAATAAATAAATGTTCACTACTGGGTGATCATTTAATAGGTGTTTTTTTAATCAAGAAATTTTCAGTCCCCAATATATTGTGTGAATAAAAATTATGTAGAATCTAGTGTTTGCATCTACATCACTGACAATTCAAAAGGAAAATATTTCAGTTAAGAACTTTGGAAAACCTTAGCATCTAGGAAATCTTGGCAAATCTTGGCAGATACTTCTTAGTCAAAGGACTTACTTACATTTTAGACACCACAACTTAACCTATCCCCAGGGAATCCCATCATGGCCCTGGCTAAGAGAATCATACAGGAACTCAAGTGTTGAAATCAATATATATAGGCTGGGCGCAGTGGCTCACGCCTGTAATCCCAACATTTTGGGAGGCCGAGGCGGGTGGATCACAAGGTCAGGAGATCGAGACCATCCTGTCTCTACTAAAAATACAAAAAATTAGCCGGGTGTGGTGGCAGGCGCCTGCAGTCCCAGCTACTCAGGAGGCTGAGGCAGAATGGCATGAACCCGGGAGGCGGAGTTTGCAGTGTGCTGAGATCAAGCCACTGCACTCCAGCCTGGGCATCAGAGCAAGACTCCGTCTCAAAAAAGAGAAATCAATACATACAATAACAAGACAGGCTTCTGGTGGCAGAAATGAAATCTTAAATACCTATTTTAGATGGCATGATTTGAGTATGGCTGTTCACTGGCACCTTTTATTAATACTTTGTCCTCTCACCAAGTTAGTCACAGTATTCTTCCCACAGATGTTTGTTTCAGACATATTTGGGGGAAATTTAAAAAATACCAAGCACAAAGAATCTCACATCTAAATATTTACCTCCTTGGGTTGACATTAAAAAAAAATCAAATCTTTATCTTCATTGCCTTACTTTTATGCATAACCCCTCATGCCCCACTATAGTCCGCACCTGTCAACATTTTTTCACACATATCCTTTCGTTTTGCAACTCGCTTAACTGCTACACAGTATTATACCAAGAGAATACATTCATCTGTACTAACTGATGGACATACTTATTTGCAGTTAACAGTGCTAGGATAAACATCTGATGTCTTCCAGCGAGAGTTCTTCAGTAGCTGTCTTCCATTTGAGGTACCTACCTGTATGCCAAGGGTACCCACAAAAACTCTCCAAGGAGCATATAGGCACGGATAGTCCAAGAATTGCTGTTTAGGATGTGCATGGTGGCTCATGCCTGTAATCCCAGCACTTTGGGAGGTCAGGGTGGGAGCACTGCTTGAGGCCAGCAACCCTGTCTCAAAATAACTTTAAAAATTGCTTTCTAGATCAAGTTCCTCCCGATTTTCATAAAATCAACATACCTGTTTGCACACCTGCAGTGTATCCTGTTCTTCCCATCTTCCCTTATCACACTTACACAAGTGGCGTCTCTCACCTATCCTCAATAATTTGGTCCACTATATTCAATAACCTTTAAATACATTAAACCTATTTGTCAACATTTTTGGGAAGCCACAAAAACAAAAAAGGACAACTTGGAAGATTGGTAAATGCAGCCTCCTTTAATTGAGGCCATTATGTTTTCTCCCATTTTTTTTAGGAGGTACAATTCCAGTAAAATTTTACTGCAAGTATCAATGTATGCAATTTGCTGTTTTGGTCAACTAATTAGTAGTAACAATGTGAAAATAGTCCAGAAAAAAACCATGAACATTTGATGCCTTATGGTTACAGCAAATCAAACATTTCAAGTTATATACAAAAATTTACAAGAAATGAAAGGATCATCAAAAGAGGTTCATAAACATTTATTAGCATAAAGTGTTGTAGAGGAAATGTAACACAAACATTTTCAAGAAGAAAAACTTGTATTTGCAGAGTTCACCTATGTTTACATGGATCATGGTGGACATCAGCTCAATACACTATTACAATGCACTAAATTACAAGGGCTTTCCTTAAAAGTGATAAAACAGCTTTATTTTAAAATACCAGTATTTACGATACACTGGCAATTACATCTTTTTCAACTAATTTTATGATTTAAAACTTCAAGTTATGAAAGTTTAAAGAATTGTTTTAGTTGTAACATAAGTACAAACTTTTATTTAGTTAATAAAGTAAAAACTTTATTAAGATTACCACCTCTCTAAGAACAAAATGACAAAGAAATTACACAGAGTATTTACAGCCTAAAGTAATTACATTCACCACTGGCTCCGAAAGTCCTCAAAGTGGTATCTAATTTCTATCACACATGAGAGCTCACTGATTAAGACCAATCTGGATTTGAATTCTTGTTTCACCACCAATTCTTGCTGTTATAACCTTGGGCGAATCACTGAACCTCTTGGGCCTCAGTTTCCTCATCTGTGGCGTAGGTTTAATTATTAAACTATCTCACAGGTTGCTGTAAGGATTAATGAAATATGTGTGAACAGGAGGGTTTAATTATTAACCTATCTCACAGGGTTACTGTGAGGATTAACTCCCAGATGAAATGGAGGCTAAATCAAATTCCCAGGATCCATCTTTGAATCTTTAAGAAATACCGTAACTGAAACTTACAGAATAGATGTTACTGAATCCTGCACTGGAACAGAATGGTTAACTTAAATATAGCAATATTTTCACTGTATAAAATAGGTTGGCTCCTCAGTGCAAGCCCAAAAAGACTTTTTTAAACTACACATTTTTGCATATACCAAACAGTGGTGGCCAACAGGTATTCTGGGGTGCCTTCTTGGATAACCATAGCAGTCAGATGCAGACTTTTTTTTTTAAACACATAAAATCAGTATCTTTCTAGTTTTACCATTTTAAAAATAAACTATACTTGCCTATTTTAAATTACTGTCCTGTCTACTATCTAAAGCAGGTCTTCCAAAGTATGGTCCTCAGACCAATTGCATCAGCAAATACTCAAGACTGTCCATTAATATTACTGACTCCTGAGTTCTACACCACACTAAATCAGAACGTCTGGGGCCAGAGCTAGGAAAATCTGTTTCTTCTAATTCTCCAGGAGACTCTTATGCTCCCTAAGCTCTGAGAAGCACTAACTTAGTCTATGTATTGGTTTACACTCAGGTTACACAGATTTTAAATAATTCATTAGCACTCTCTTGCTTACTAAGTACTAATCTCAAGTGACTCAGTTCTCCTCTCTTTCACCAACCCAATCTCCTCAGACCCTGCTCTATGCCTTTACAAAGTGCCTGTGTGTTGGAAGGTAATGTGGATGAATAGAGGGAATTTTTCCAAATCCAAATCTACTCTCACTTTCAGCTCTCTCCACTGGTTCTGAATTGCCATTTTAAAGGAAGGTTTAATGTCACCATTCTAAATTCCCTTCCCTCATGGATGGTTAAATGAAACAATTTTTTTTTTGAGACAGAGTCTCACACTTTCACCCAGGCTGGAGTGCAGTGGCGCGATCTCGGCTCACTGCAAGCTCCGCCTCCCAGGTTCACGCCATTCTCCTGCCTCAGCCTCCCAGCCGCCTGCCACCACGCTAATTTTTTGTATTTTTAGTAGAGACGGAGTTTCACCGTGTTAGCCAGGATGGTCTCGATCTCCTGACCTCATGATCTGCCCACCTCGGCCTCCCAAAGTGCTAGGACTACAGGCGTGAGCCACCGCGCCCAGGGTTTTTTTTTTTTTTTGAGACGGAGTCTCACTCTGTCGCCCAGGCTGGAGTGCAGTGGCGCGATGGCTCACTGCAACCTCCGCCTCCCGGGTTCAAGCGATTCTCCTGCCTCAGCCTCCCGAGCAGCTGGGATTACAGGTGCCCACCCCCATGCCCAGCTAATTTTTGGCATTTTTAGTAGAGGCGGGGTTTCACTATGTTGGCCAGGCTGGTCTCAACTCCTGAACTCAGGTGATCCACCACGCCCGGGCAACAAAATTTTTTAAAGACCACATTTTCACTTCCTCTGAACAGTATCAAACAAAATGTGGACTTTTAAACGTTTTAAAAACAAAACCTTTCCACATCCCCTAGACTGTTAAAATAATCTGGGAAGTATGCAGCATTGTAAAACTGACTCATATTCATTTTCTCATCCAATCCCACAATTACTTATTAGAAATTATGATGGGCTACTCTAAGATCTAAGACACAGTGGTAAAGATGACACATAGGGCCCCTGGCTTTCACGAAGCTTACATTCCAATGAAGACAGCAGGAAAACTAAGTAATCTGCTCATAGACAGATGCTCTATAAAGAAATCTAGGGCTGGGCGCGGTGGCTCATGCCTGTAATTCCAGCACTTTGGGAGGCAGAGGCGGGTGAATCACCTGAGGTCGAGAAATCGAGACCAGCCTGACCAACATGGAGAAACCCTGTCTCTACTAAAAATACAAAATTAGCCAGGCGTGCTGGCATGCGCCTGTAAACCCAGCTACTCAGGAGGCTGAGGGAGGAGAATCGCTTGAACCCAGGAGGCAGAGCTTGCGGAGCCGAGATGGTGCCACTGCACTCCAGCCTAGGCAACAAGAGTGAAAATCTGTTTCAAAAAAAAAAAAATCTACACAAGAGGTAGAGAGGTGATGTGAAAAAGTCAGGAAAATGGAACAGACTAGTTAAGGAACTTAAAATGTCCTTAAGATTTAGACATCACCAGTTGAATTTAAAAACTCAAAACAGGAGAGATTCTGGTTAAGTAGGAACTTGACTTTTAATCTAGCTTCTGCACACAAGGCTTGGGAAGTTGCTTACTCAACAATTTAACAAAAATTAATGATGTAATTCCAATCAAATCTAAACCTCTAGCCACAAAACCTTAAATTCAAGGTGCTGATCTTAATCTAAAAAACCTCATGTGGTTTGGGTTCTGGTTACCTTAGAGATTTGACTCTAAGCACCCAAAGGCAATTAAGATTAGATGAAATACTTGGCCGATGGTTCACTACTGAAACCTGATGAACTGGAATCCTCTGATTTTGTGTGTCTCTTTTCAGATAGGGTGACCAACCATTCTGGGGGGTTTTTTTTTTTTTTTTTTCAGACACAGTCTCACTCTGTCACCCAGGCTGGAGTGCAGTGGCACAATCTTGGCTCACTGCAAGCTCCACCTCCTGGGTTCAAGCGATTCTCTTGCCTCAGCCTCCCAAGCAGCTGGGATTACAGGCGTGCACCACCATGCCAGGCTATTTTTATTAGAGACGGGGTTTCACCATATTGGCCAGGCTGTTCTCAAACTCCTGACCTCGTGATCTGCCCACTTCAGCCTTCAGTGCTGGGATTACAGGCATGAGCTACAGCGCTTGGCCCCATTCTGGGTTCGACTGGGACCAAGGGGTTTCCTGGGAGCAGCCAGACTTTCACTGCTAATACTGGCAAAGTCCTGGGCAAACCAGGACTGGTCACACTATCTTCGGCCACATTTTAGAAACTGATATTTTAACAGCCACCTTTTTCAACTCTGGACTTTGCGGCAACTCTACAGAGCTTTAATGTGGATCAACTACTAAAAACAAGAACCTTCCCTAAAGAAAACCATGTTAATGTCACACACGGTTTTTACCAATCAGGTGGAAGTAGTAATTTTTCCCTATAAATTTTACCATTTATTGGCCGGGCGCGGTGGCTCACGCTTGTAATCCCAGCACTTTGGGAGGCTGAGGTGGGCGGATCACGAGGTCAGGAGATCGAGACCACGGTGAAACCCCGTCTCTACTAAAAATACAAAAAATTAGCCGGGCGTGGTGGCGGGCGCCTGTAGTCCCAGCTACTCGGAGAGGCTGAGGCAGGAGAATGGCATTAACCCGGGAGGCGGAGCTTGCAGTGAGCCGAGATTGCGCCACTGCACTCCAGCCTGGGCGACGGAGCGAGACTCCGTCTCAAAAAAAAAAAAAAAATTTACCATTTATTTTACTTTTAAACACAAAAATCCTGAGCCAAACACTACTTGAATAACTGTTAAGGAATTCAGATTCACGTTTAGGAAATAATGACTCAAAATTAAAATGTCTTTAAAGATCAGTTTTCAACAAATGATAGATGTAACAACTTGGACAAATCGCTCTCAACCCAATCTGGCTGGGTAAAGGAAGCTAGTGTGCAAAGGCAACATACTGTATAATTCCATTTATGTAACATCCTAGAAAAGGTAAAACTATAGTGATGGACAACAGATCGGTGACAGCCAGGGGTTACGGGTGGAAACAGCACAGGTCTATAAAGACAGCAAAATAAAGTGATAGACCTGGCCTATATTGTCATGTTGGTGATTACACAAATAAATACTACGTTAAAATTCACAGAACGATACACCAAAAAAAGGGCCACTTTTACTACATAATTCTAAGGTTTTTTTTTTAAATCAGTGATGATTTAAAAAATATACTGAATTTATCATTTACTGAGGTACTGTGCTACGCCCCCCCTCCTGTTTTGTTTCATATTCACCCAATGTTATGAGATAATCATTATTAACCCTATTTGAGGAAAAGGAAAACTTGAGGCTCAAAGGTTCACTAACATGCCCAAAGCCATACAGTGTGTAAGGGATGGACTATAATTCCAATCCAGATCTGATTCCAAAGGCTATATTCTCAACCACTACCAAACACTACACTCTCTCCCCTCTGTTCATAAATATCAACCACTCTGTCCCTCCCAATGACAATATCAGGAGGCTGTTGTTTCCTAATTCTATTCTGAACTCAATACACTATTGATAACGTGAAAATAGGGAGAAGCAAAACATGACTCTAGAGCAGTGATGTACAACTGAATTTTCTCCAATAGAAATGTTTTATATTATCTGTGCTGCCCAAATATGGTAGCCTCTAGCCACAGGTGGCTACTCAGCACACATGGCTAGTGTGACACTGAGTTGAACTGGACAGCACAGTTCTAGAAAAATAATGTGACAAGAATGTACATGTCACAGAAAGAATTTATTAAATTATGATGGTAACTCACCAACAATAAAAGGAAAATAATTCAAGGGAGATGTATAGTAAAGGAATGAAGCTAAAAAATGCACCACCGCCAAGGCACAAAACTAAGTCTATCCTTTTTTTTTTTTTTTGATACAGAGCCTCGCTCTGTCGCCAGGCTAGAGTGCAGTGGCAACATCTCGGCTCACTGCAACCCTCCAACTCCCTGGTTCAAGCGATTCTCCTGCCTCAGCCTCCTTAGTAGTTGGGATTACAGGCATGCACCACCACGCCCAGCTAATTTTTGTATTTTTAGTAGAGACGGGGTTTCACCATGTTGGCCAGGATGGTCTCGATCTCCTTACCTCAAGTGATCCACCCGCCTCGGCCTCCCAAAGTGCTGGGGTTACAGGCGTGAGCCACTGCGCTTGGCCACTAAGTCTATCTTCTGAACACCTGCTCACCGACCAAGATTCAGCTTAAATAGTTATCTACCTACCCACAGCACTCTGCACATCTGCGTATAGAATAAATTGTATACTAAATATCTGCGTTTTTCTCCCCCAGTGGACTGTGACCACCTGAAGAGCAGAGATAGGTATTCATATATGCACCAGCATCCAATGCCTATGTGCAGATGCTTTCTGCAACAATAAACACCTTTTTCACTCAGTTCGAGTGGGAAAATGATCATCCTAAATCCTTTATCATCTTAGATCCTTTAACTACAAATTCAACTCAATTCTGCAAGCAATTGAGTACCAGGAGTGTACATAAAAAGAAGTACCTGCCCTCAGGGAGCTTACAGTGAGAGTGAGGGATACAAGATACAGGTAGACAAATAACAAGCAAAAAGGGTAATCAAAATTAATTCTGTACAAACAGTACTTTAGGTCAGAACAGACACAGTCAGGAATCATAGTGGTAAGTGAAAACTGAAAAATGATTTAAGTAGCCATTATCCGGCCGGGCGCAGTGGCTCACGCCTGTAATCCTAGCACTTTGGGAGGCCAAGGCAGGTGGATCACCTGAGGTCAGGAGTTAGAGACCAGCCTGGCCAACATGGTGAAACCCCATCTCTACTAAAAATACAAAAATTAGCCAGGCGTGGTGGTACAGGCCTGTAATCCCAGCTACTCGGGAGGCTGAGGAAGGAGAAATCACTTGAACCCGGGAGGTGGAGGTTGCAGTGAGCCAAGATCGTGCCACTACACTCCAGCCTACGAGATGGGAGTAAGACTCCATCTCAAAAAAAAAAAAAAAGTAGCCATTATCCCATTCTGTGAAGCAAAGGTGTAAGATAACTTATTGTATCCCAACATATAATTCAGAAAAGCCTAATGGATTAAAAAAATTTTTAAGTCTTTAGAAATTTATCCTGCTTTCGCTCACTACCAACGTCATCCTATTCCTTGTATCACTAAGCTAAAACTAGTCTTAGAACAAAATCCTTCCAGATCCAAAATTTCTATGAAAATTTCACAGCATAAAGAAGTGTAGACTTCTTTACACTTAAATTCTCATCATCTTTAAGTCACAACATCCTTTTGGGTTCTCAAAATGTGCTAATTGGAATTAGTTTGCACAGTACATCTCATAGTGAGTATACAGGCAGCATCTGGAACAGTCTATTCAAAGTAGTTTGAATTCATTTAATAAGTACATTTTCTGTTTCCTCTAAAAATGAACAGGAGGGGTGCTAGTATGAGGAATCTAGACACCAAGCATTATCGGTATTTTAAAGTGTATTATAATATGGAGGTCTGCAAACTGGAAGACTGGCGAACAGTTCTACAGTGTAACTTCTTAATTTTCTCGTCTTTATCAGCTCACATGTTATTCATGACAAAGGTCAGAGAAAATTTGTGAGGTTTTCCTAGACTGAATGACCTTGGGCTGCTTAATTACTTAAATTCTTTGAGCCTGCTTCCTCAAATTGAAGACTGAGAAGGAAGTGTGACTAGATGCCCTCAGAGAAAAAAATTGACTTAATTAACTAAGATAATTACTTACAGGTTGACAGCATGGCTTTCGGTGCAATCCTAACTCGTCGTTAAAATGGAAAAACAGGCCAGGGCGGTGGCTCATGCCTGAAATCCCAGCACTCTGGGAGGCCGAGGCAGGTGGGTCACCTGAGGTCGAGAGTTCAAGACCAGCCTGGCCAATATAGTGAAACCCCCATCTCTACTAAAAATACAAAATTAGCCAGACGTGGTGGTGGGCACCTGTAATCCCAGCTACTAGGGAGGCTGAGGCAGGACAATCACTTGAACCCGGGAGGCAGAGGCTGCAGTGAGCTGAGGTGACGCCACTGCACTCCAGTCTGGGCGACAGAGCAAGACTCCATCTCTAAATAAATAAATAAATAAATAAAATATAAAGTGGAAAAACATATCAATGTGGCAGCTATTAAAATATGTCCATAATTCTTTGATACTCGTCCCTTGAGTTTGGGCTGGACTTAAGTGACTTTTTAATAGAATATGGCAGAAGTGATGGTGTGTGGCCTCCTCTCTGCTCTTGCTTGAATCACCTACTCTGGGAGTAGCTAGCCTTCACCATGATGTCAGGACACTCAAGCAGTGCAATAAAGAACTTCCACCATCAGCCATAGCTGACTTGCCAAATGAGAGCCACCTTGGAACCTCATGAAAAACCCTGACCCAGAACCACCTAACTAAGCTACTCCCAGATTCCTGACCCACAGAAACTACATGAGATAAACACAACTTTATTGCTTTAAACCACTAAGTTTTCGGTTAATTTGTAACAGCAAGAGAACACACCAGTATTTTTTAAATAGTGGGTCCTGACTTGTTAGTGGTTGAAAAAATCAATTTAAGGCAGCAATATCAACTTTAAAAAATGAAATAGAAGATAGCAGAGTACATCACTCTTAATACAAGTACTACTTTGTAAAAATTTTGTTTTACGTGTATGTGTATACTAGGTGCAATTTAAAATGTGTTTCTTACAACCACAGCTGAAAACATTAAAACCCACAAGTCTAACCAGTAGGTTTAAAACAAAAAGCTCCCTAAAGCATAGGGAGTTCCTTGAGGGACTCTGGTCTCAGTAACAACCAACTATAAAACAAGCATTTTCTATAAACTTTATGACCAAACCAACGAAATGTAAGACACTCTCACAATACATCTTTTCCTATGTATATGCTAAGCTTGATATACAACACACAGGGCATGGTTATCTGCCCTAGAGTTTAATGTCTAACATGTAAAAGTATGCCATTTTCCTAATTTAAGAAATTACTCAACAGGAGTTCCTTCATAAAATTAGTGAAAAGTGCTGCTTTGGACTCAAACCGCATTTATTTTTTCCTACTATTACTTTTTATCAATGTTAAAGGAAATTCCATCTTCAACCTAAGCGCGCGCGCGCACACACACACAATAGATCTAGTACTATTAAATTGTTTTCTGGGCTGGGCACAATGGCTCACACCTGTAATCCCAGCACTTTGGGAGGCCGAGGCGGGTGGATCACGAGGTCAGGAGATCGAGACCATCCTGGCTAACACTGCGAAACCCCGTCTCTATTTAAAAAAAAAAAAAAAAAATACAAAAAATTAGCCGGGTGTGGTGGCGGGCACCTGTAGTCCCAGCTACTCGGGAGGCTGAGGCATGAGAATCGCTTGAACCCAGGAGGTAGAGGTTGCAGTGAGCCGATATCGCGCCACTGCACTCCAGCCTGGGAGACAGAGCAACACTCCATCTCAAAAAAAAAAAAAAAAAAAAAATTTTTTTCTGCTCATTGTCCAAGTCTCACTGGAACTATCCTCCTTCAGAATACAAGCAAGTGCATATTTTTATGGTTGTGTCTCAGCAGAACACAAATCAAAACTTTCAGCAACACCAGACTCTGCAGAATATTCAATGTATAACTTCTGATGAATCCACTCAGATTGCTTGCACTGTGATTTTCTTTGAAGTAAAAAGTGTTTAAACTATTTTTGAATTCCTAATTTACCAGATTCTCAAATTACCAAAATAAATTGGCACATAATTAAACAGCGATTTAACTTTTTTTTTTTTCCTTTTTAGAGACTCTGTTGCCCAGACTAGGGT
>NW_026652304.1:2258289-2323009 GCF_009828535.3 Hylobates moloch
TTTTTTTTCCTTTTTAGAGACTCTGTTGCCCAGACTAGGGTGCAGTGATGCGATCATGGCTCACTGCAGCCTCGAACTCCTGCGCTATAAGCGATCCTGCCACCTCAGCCTCCCAAGCGGAGACTATGGGCCCACACCATCATGCCTGGCTAATTCTTTTTTTCTAATACATGGGGTTTTCTTATATTGTTCTGGCCGATCTGCAACTCCTGGGCTCAAGCAATCCTTCCGAAAGTCCTGGGATTAGAGGTGTGAGCCACCACGCTCAGCCTTTTTTTCTTATTACTGTACTAGGGACATTTGTGGTTTTTCCACAACGGTACTTAGTAGAGAACTGACAGCTTCCCTGGGCCCTATCCTGAAATACACTAACTAGCTCTTCTCTGCCAAGGCCACTGTTTTCTCCTCAACCTTTGCAGATGTATGTATCTATATAAATGTTTCTATTTCAACAAGTTGTAGAAAATATACAGTCTGTACAGCTCTCCTTATAATGCTATTACTTGATGATCCTGACTACAAGTTGGAATTATCTGCATACTTGGCAAAATTCAAGTGTGGCTGCCTATGCCTCGAGAGAATGAGCAGCAAACCAGCCCAGTCCTAAATTCGAGTAGTAGCTCTTGAAGAGAATAGGATGCTCTTGATAGGCTTTCTTTAGGACTGATATTCAAATTCTGGGCTTACCCCTGGGTTTACTTCTACAAGCCTATATTAGAGTGTAACGCTAGAAAAATATTCAGTGATCTTAAAAATAAGCAGTTACTTTGACTCAAGACCAATTACTCTACACACATAGGCAAATTTCTGCCCAATGGTCTCAAGTTTAGCATTAGTTTTGCCCACTTTTTCTTTTATTCTTTCTTAAATCAATTTCACTCTTCACAGGAGCACTCCACCAACACCATAAGGTTGAAAATTTTCAGAATGAAAGTCCAAAAGAATTAAGAACCTACGGATCTCTAATTATGATTCTCTACAAAACAATCAACATCATTTTGGTTCCCTAGTAAGATGAGACAGACCTCAATACTCAAGCCAATCCAAGGAACCAGGCATGCCAGTCTGAAGGCCAACTTTGATGTTCCAGTGACAGCCGTGCAGTAGAATACTTAGATCAGGGTCAGAATTTGGTTTTGGAGGCAGACATTTACCCACTAAAGTCATTTATCTAGCTGATCAAAAAACAGGAAAGTTCAAAGCAAGTATACACTGAATCTATTATCCATTTGAGAGCTACTGAAGCTACACCGCTGCTTATTTTGTCTTCAAAGAAGGAATTAGTCATCAGTACCTGCAGGTATAACTGGATTGCTAAATCAAACTCAGATTTTTAGGAGGGACACTTCCATGTATTAAATTGTCTTAAGATGGTAAGCTTGCCTTAAATGATTTCTAACTATGTGCCAGGCATTGTGCTAGTGGTCAGACTGTGTAAACCAAAATGGGTTAGACATCACAACCAGGTTAGCATGCCTTGAAACCAGAGTATCCTAGAAAACTGCTGCCTCCACTTCCTTAGGAATAAAGCCATATCCTTTCTAAATCTCAAAAAATCCTAGATGTGTAAAGAAATCATTAAATTCTAGTCCTCAAAGAACTGTACTTCCCCAAAAAAAGACACGGATTCTAGAAAAATGGCAACAACCAAAAAGTAAACTTTAAAATGTTAAAAATGACCATCAGGAAATTCTAACTTCCCTGCCATGTTTCCATGTTTCACGATCTCCCCGTTAAAAGATTTTTCACACCTCTAAATCTAACAGAATAGCCAACTCTGGAATCCATACCTCAAAGACCAAAACCTAACAGGAGAATAAACTGTTCTTAACAAACATGCGTTGCAGACTTTCATTTTTGGGGGGCCAAAACTTCAAAAACGAAAATCAAGTTGCTGAAATAAACCATCAAATTCAACCCTAACAGAAACATCTTACGTCTCTCAACTCATCTGCAAGGAAAAGGAAGCACCTCTGCCTCTGTGCACAGTACAGGCATCTGTACTTCAGCATGACTTTCAGTTACCAGTGGTGACAGAAAGATACTGCTGATTTACAGTATCACCCCGGTTCTAAAGGCCACTCCATTTTAAGTCTTAAAGATTAAAACAAACACTAAAAGTCAAGGGACAAGGGTAAAGGCCAAGAGATCTCAAGCAGAAGCCGGCAGAAGGATACGAGCAGTGGCTCTCCATCTCTACCCCGAGCATCTCAAGGAGTTATCCTACCTAAACACTTTATGTAAACAAGGGGCTTGTGACTCAGGCCTCCAGCCCCAATAGGTGGAGAGAAGTTTCCTCGCCTCGGCTGCACATGGTCTGCAGAAGTTTGGCTGGAGCAGAGCGCGGAGCCTGGGTGGGAGCGGCAGTGGAGTGCTGCAGGCGGCGGCGGCGGCGGCGGCAGAGCAGCAGGAGGCGGAGGCGGGCGGGGGGGAGGGGAGCGGCTGGGGGGGGCGGAGGGGGCTCTTGCCGCCACTGCTCTCTCGCCGCCTCTCCCCCCCGGCGGGAGCCGCTCGCAGCCTCTTTGCACTAGTCTCTCCGCTCTCTCGGTCATGTGACCTTAACGTAACCGGACAGGAAAAGCCCCGCCGCCGCCGCCGCCGCCGCGCCGGAGACACCGACCGCGGCGGCAGCAGCAGCAGCAGCAGCAGCGAGAGGCAGAGGCGGCGGCGGCGGGGAGGACAGCACGGCCGAGGCTGCCCAGCGGCGCCTCCTCCACACCCCCCGCCGCAGCAGCACCGGCGACAGGTAAGCGCGCACCGCCTCCGCCTCCCGGGGCCGGTGCCCACGTGCCACCCCCAGCCCAGGGTCCGGGAAGGCGGTGGGGGAGCGGGGGCCACCGGAGCTCGCAAACGGTTCCGGCAGAGGCGGTGGCAACAAAGACGACGAATGACCCTCGTCCCAGGGCTCCGGGTGCAGGCAGGCGGAGGGCCCGGGCCACTCCGGGACCCGGTTCTGGGAAGCGAGGGCAGGGGCGCCTGGCGGGGGCGGCGGCGGCTGCGCCTGGCGCCGGGGCTCTGGCCGCTTGACAAAACCATCCCCCGGAGCCAGGCGGCGGCGAGTCGGCGGCAGCTCCATCCGGGGTTTTGCGGGAGGGGGAGGGGACGGAAGCCGAGAGGGCGGGCGGCGGATCGGAGGGAGGGAGGGAGGAAAGGAGGGGGGCGATTCGCGTTCGGTTCCCCGTGGCCGGTCCCTCCCTTCCCGCCGCCACCACGAAGTGCGCCCTGGGAGGCGGCGGCCGGTGAGCGTCCCGCGCTGGAGCCCTCAGAGGCGGGCCCGTCAGGTGCGTAATCCTTCCGACGCCTCGCCGCCGCCTCCTGCTGCTGCCGCCGCTGCTGCTTCGGCGGCAAGGCCGCGAGCTGCGGAAGTGGGTTTGGGGGAGGGGAGGGAGGAGGGAGGGGGAGGGGAGGGATCCGGTCCGACCGGAGCAGGCCCGGCCTCTCTGGCGCTTCTCCCAGCTGCAGCGGCTCCTACAGCTGCTGCTGCTACTGCTGCGGCTCCGCCTCCCGCTCGCGGGCGGGGGCGCGCACGCGCGTTTCCGGCCTCCTCGGCTCTCGCGCTGTCTCCGGCTCTCGCGCGCGCTCATCCCTCTCCCTCTCTCCCTGTCTGGGCCACCCCCGCCCCCGGCGCCGGGGCTGTTGCGCCGGCCGGGGCGTTGCGCACGGCGTAGGCGTCGGCATTGTGTTAAACTCCGCGGGACTTGGGGCGAGCGCGCGCGCGCACGCGGGACTGAGGGAAGCGGCGAGCGTGCAATGCGGCCGGAGTGCGTCGCCCCTCCCTCCCCCTCAGCCCCTCGGGGACGGGGACGGGGACAGGGGCGGGGCCGGCGAGACTGGAGGGGGCCAGAGGGCCCCGGCGCCGCGCCCCCGGCCCCGCCCCGGGGCGGGTGGGGCGAGGTGGCTGTAGCGCGCGCTCAGGCGGGCGGGGGACGCGTCGGCCTCTGCGGCGCCGCCCTTGTCGCCCGCTCGCTGCGGCTGCAAGCCGGGCCCCAGTCCCGGGTGCTGAGCGCGTTGAGCCGGCGGTCTCCAGCTTCCGCCCGACGCGCCATCTGCGCCTGCGATACAGCCCGGTTTGGCCCTGAGCGCGCTGTGATTTCCGCTGCTTATCCTCGGGGCGTGGGACCCGCGCGGCCCTCACGCCCTGAGCGGACTCCAAGGCGGGGAGGCTGCTTCCCGGGGCCGGCGTCGTTTTCTCGGTGTAGCGAAACCCTTAAACCGTTCTTGTTTAAACAAAGCCGCAAGAGAGGACTGTTTAGCCAGAAGCTGCAAAGGAAGCTGGGTTTTGCCGTTTTTCGCTGGTAGTAAAAGAGGCAATAAAGAAGCGAGGGTAGCAGAGCAGGCGAGTGCCTGGGTGGGGAGAAGCTGCAGCTACGCCTTTTACTGCAGGAACTTCCACCCGAATACGTGAACTCCTAATTATGCCTTGGGGATATAACCCGGCTCTCGCTCCCCGCCTCCCCCAGCTGCATTGTTCATTAGCTCTTTCATCATACAATGGGCCCACTGAGTTTGTGAGCCTTGATTCTATTCATTTTATCAGGGTATTGTTTTAGTAAAATAAAGCATAATGAAGGTCAGAATTATCAGAACTCCAGGGGGGCTCTGGGTTTACTTAAATGCGCTGCCCTGTCCTTGCTAATGTAAATCATCTATGCCAACCCCGTTGGAGCGCCAGGGCGAGTTGTACACAGCAGCAGCGTTTTAGTGTGGGAGTATCCTGAACGTTCAATAGAGAATTGGGACTGTGCCATTTTAATTCTCATTTGACTGATTTATCACAAACCAAAATTATAAATTGGTAAGGTAAATTCCACTGCATTCTGAATGATCTTGGTGTGTATCCAGGATGTTTTGAAACTGTTAAAAGGTCATTTTTTTCTTTTTTCTTTTTAATAAGAGACAGGGGTCTCGCTATGTTGCCCAAGACGGTCTTGAACTCCTGGGCTCAAGTGATCCTCCCGCCTCGGCCTCCCAAAGTGCTGGGATTACAGGGGTGAGCCACCGCTCCTGGACAAGAAGGCAGTTTTTAAAGGCATAGTAATTTACCACTAATAGGACATCCTTTTAAACTGGGCATTTCTTATTTAATAAACTTGTGGTTTATTTGCTAAACAAAGAATTGTCCAGTTATTGAAGCCATCGTAAGTACAAGAAGTGATATGCCGGTGCCACTGATAGTCAACAGTGGAGGAGCAGTCTACACTACAGTGGAGTGTAGTCTACACCCCTAAAACTTTTGCCCTACAGTCCAAGTGCATATTTGCCAGTTTTAAAGCTTCTCTTCAAAAGGGATGTAAATACGTTGATGCTCAGCAACCTCTACCACTAGCAGCAGAGAATAAACACTAATCATGTTTTAAGTTATAGAATAAAAGCTGCCACGGTGACACCTGCTTTTTTATCTTAAACTTCAATATCAACTTTTCAGTAACCTCCAAAATCTGCACTTTTATAAGATAATATAAAATAATAGAAAAATGTGTTCATGGCTAGGCAAAGTGGCTCACGCCTACAATCCCAGCACTTTGGGAGGCCAAGGCTGGAGGATTGCTTGAAGCCAAGAGTTCAAGACCAACCTGGGTAACATGGACCCCACATCTCTATTAGAAAAGAAAATGTATTCACCCCAACTCCATAAAGAGATCTACCTTGTAATCCTGTGATTTCAAGTACCCACAGCGTGCCCATGAGTAAGTGGATGTGCTTTCCCCAATTTGAGACTTACAAAATAGAGAAGGAAATATCTAAAGCTCATCTGTAGCATCGGCCTGGGATCAGCAGCTTTAGAGGTGGGGACTGTCCTGCCAGCTCTTACTGTTTCTTGGTGCTTCATCCCTAGCCCCACTCACCTTTCCCTGTAGGAACTTGGAAAAGCTGGGCAAGTCCCGTGGCACCAGCCTGCACAGGAAAGGTAGATTGAAAGAACTGGTTTGCTGGTAATTTTTTTTACCATACAATACCAAATGCATCTGGGAAAGGTCATTTATCATCGCTTTTCCTATTTTCTTATGCTCTTTGGCTCTCCAAACATGACTCTGAAAACCTAAAAGGGAACTGAACGTTTTTATTTCCCTGAAGAAAAAAAAAAGTAAACATTCTAAGCATTAGACCAAGAATATTTATAAAACGTTCTTTATGCTCAAGTAGGTTATAATTTGTGCTAGCAAATTAAACTATTAAATAATTAAAATATTACTTCGAATTGATAGTAAATAAGATTCAGTATTTTTACAATGCTGATAGAGCCATTAAGATACGGAATCAGTAGCCACAGAACCCTTACGAGGAGTTGGCAGCCCAAGATATGTAGATCCATTTTAGAAGCCAACTTGGAGGCTCATATTTATGCTTGAACTCATAACCCCCAGTTCACATGCTTGAGGTATGCATCACATGCCTTTGAGTGTCACTTTAAGAAAGTTCAGTATTCAAAGATAGGAATTTGAAGAACACTTTTATGTATCTGCCTAAGTACTTAGGGAAACTACTTTTTTACTTTTGTAAGAGATTTTAGTGTACTGTTCTCTTAAACAGGGTGCACTCGCTAAGTTCTGCACCAAGCAGGGTAAGCGTCAGAATCCTCTGGAATGATTTCAAAGTGTGCATGTTCTCCTGCACCGAGAGAGTCATTTAGGTTCTCTGAGTCCCCAAAGTGATTCTGAATGGCGCTTGTCTAAGTGTGGTCTGCAGATCCTTTTGAAGCCCCAGGATCCTTTCAGGATTCAATGAAGTCAAAACTATTGTCATAGTAATACTAAGTTGTTATGGCCTTTTCCACTGTGTTGACAAAATGTCTTCTCAGTGTTGACACTGAGAAGATCTGCTTAATTCAGTGAGCAGCTATTTTCCAAATGACCAACGGATGATGTCAAAAATCATTAGTGGGTAAATGATCCGTTGAAAGTGGATAGACCAATGAATATTACTATAATAGAGTAGGAAAAGTTAATTCAGTTATGTAGTTTTATATTACACAACCAACCTTTTTTTTGAGGCGGAGTCTGGCTGTCGCCCAGGCTGGAGTGCAGTGGCGCGATCTCGGCTCACTGCAGGCTCCGCCCCCCGGGGTTCACGCCATTCTCCTGCCTCAACCTCCCGAGTAGCTGGGACTACAGGCGCCCGCCACCTCGCCTGGCTAATTTTTTGTATTTTTAGTAGAGACGGGGTTTCACCGTGTTAGCCAGGATGGTCTCAATCTCCTGACCTCGTGATCCGCCCGCCTTGGCCTCCCAAAGTGCTGGGATTACAGGCGTGAGCCACCGCGCCCGGCCTACACAACCAACTTTTAAGAAAGTAGACTTGTCAAGTGTTGGTATAATATAAAAGAAGACTACGCACAATTACCTGAAAAGGCTATTCAAGTACTTCTCCTTTTTCCAACTACATAGGTGGGTGAGGCTGGATTTTCTTCACTACTCAACCAAAACAGAGTTAATTGAGGAGTAAATGCAAAATCCGGTTGTCTTCTGTTAAAGAGAATTGCAGAAATATAAAAAGACACCACTTTGTTGTTTTAGAAAATACAATTATTTTTTCATAAAAATGTTCTGTACTTTAACATGTAATGGGCTTATTGTTGTTTTTAATTGAATTAAATATTTCTAAAATGTCTCCATTTTAATTTCTAATATGGTAATTATCAGTAGTTAAAATCCATATAAACATATAATTGATGTTCTTAATAATTTTTAAGACCATTAAGAGATCCCAACACCAAAAAGTTTGAGAAGCTCTGCTCTAAAATATTGAAATATATTATTAAGACTTTGAGTTAAACACATTTGAAACTCACCTGTGTTATGTACCCTGAACTACACATTTAGGTGATTATATTTTCTTCAGATTAATTTTACTAATCATTTTGCGGTATATAAAAAACAAAGGCACTTTGGGAGGCCGAGGCGGGCGAATCACGAGGTCAGGAGATCGAGACCACAGTGAAACCCCGTCTCTACTAAAAATACAAAAAATTAGCCGGGCGCGGTGACGGGCGCCTGTAGTCCCAGCTACTCGGAGAGGCTAAGACAGGAGAATGGCGTGAACCCAGGAGGCGGAGCTTGCAGTGAGCCGAGATCGCGCCACTGCACTCCAGCCTGGGTGACAAAGCGAGACTCCGTCTCAAAAAAAAAAAAAAAAACAAAGGCAATCTCCACTCTGGTGGATTATTAGAAGGAGATTAGTTTTTTGTTGTTGTTGTTTAGATACAGGGTCTCACTCTTTCATCCAGGCTAGAATGCAGTGGCATGACCACAGCTCACAGCAGCCTCAGCCTCCCTGGCTCAAGCAATCCTCCCACCTCAGCCTTCTGGTAGCTGGGACCATGGGCACATGCCACCACATTCAGCTAATTTTCTTTTTATAGAGACAGGGTCTCGTCATGTTGCGCAGGCTAGTCTCCGGGGCTCAAGTGATCTGCCCACCTTGGCCTCCCAAAGTGCTGAGATTACAGGGGTGAGCCACTGTCCCAAGCCCAGATTAATTTTTTAATTTTGCTGTGTGTAATCATTTGTAAGTTTCCTTCAGGTTGATTGTAGCATAATGCCTTTAGAATTACTACTTTAATATGAACTCTTTATTAGCCATAAATCTCTGATCTACTTCTGTTTGACACCTAAGATGTCCCTGAATTGCCTCCTTATGACCCCAACTTACATTTGGAAACTAAAAACTAATTTAAGTGTAAACATAGGGAAAATATAATTGAAAACAGGAGTATTTTACAAACGCAGTGCTTTTTAATATGAAAATAAGTGCTGTTAGTTTATGCTTCTCTCTTTTCTAATTACTATGGAAGAAGGTTGACTACGGAAATGTTAAGAAAAAAATGCCAATCCATTATCACAACTAAATAAGATGCATTTTCTACCTTCAAAATACAGTTTTAAAATATATTAAAATTCAAATGACCAGCCTCCTTCAGGTTTACTTCATGGGCCCTCCAATATTAATTATTAATAATAGTAATTGAAAAATTAGCTTTTCATCCTGGTAAGTGGTCTAAACTACTTGAAAGAATCAATCTTACTTGTGGGTAATGCTTCTACTGCTACTGATTGTCCTTTGCATTACAATATTCATTTATGCTTCACTTAAATAAAATCAAGGACTTCAGAGGACCCTTTTAGTGCCCTTGAAATGGGTAGTGTAAGTGGTGTTTAGTGTCTTAGAACAGCTATTGTCTTTAAAAACTGAATCAACAATTTCCAAAAGCTGTTTTGGTCTCCTATTCTTACACTGAAAATGAAGGAGGAACTTAGGTTGTCAAAATACAACATAATTGTATGTGCCCCATTCTTCTGCACCTCCAAAAGGATGAGTGAGTTGCTTACGGATCAACCCACATGTG
Organism: Hylobates moloch; assembly: GCF_009828535.3. Classification (NCBI taxonomy): domain Eukaryota; kingdom Metazoa; phylum Chordata; class Mammalia; order Primates; family Hylobatidae; genus Hylobates; species Hylobates moloch. Next base: position 2,267,633 of record NW_026652304.1, read on the forward strand.
CTCTGTGATGGAAACTGAAAGCAAGTGACAGCTAGGTGATCAATGTCCCATTATCAAGTAGGAAACAGTGGTGACAGTGAAAACTAAAGCATTAAATAATCTGAAAGGTCATTTGTATTTGGCTCTAGGAAGTGTTTTTTATTTTTTCAACATGAGTATGTCTTATAGTCTCTGAATTTACTTAAGAAAAGTAAAAGCTTTGTACACATACATATACAGAAAGAAGGCATTCCATGAAAACCCGTTTATAGGCACTGCCTCCTCTCTCCAGTGCTGCTTTTCTTCAGTTCCTCTCAGCTCACTATTCTAATTTAGAAAAGACAAATGACTTGTTTTTTATTTAGTTGGGTTTTTTTTTAAGTTCATTTACAGTGTTAAATGGTTGGGGATTTTACACAGGTCTTCAGTTTCATGTCTTGATTGTCGGCCCTTTGTGACTGGGATCAGTAAGAACTTTTAGGAATGCTCTGTAGAGCAAGGTAGTAGAGTGGAGACAGCATGAACTGTATGCCCAGAAGACCAGAGTTCAATCCTGACTCTTATTTGTTGATAATTTTAACCTCTCTCAACTACAGTGTAGTGATTTAAGGACATGGTTTTTCTGAAGACTCAGACAAACCACAGTCAGGACTTCCAAGCTCCAGACCAGTGTAACCAACATATACTCTGCATCTCCACTTGGTTATCTCAAAAGTATCTCAAACCCAACATGTATGAACCTAACCTCTTGCTCTTCTCACCAAACTGGGTATTTGCCCTGTGTTCCCTCCTGTTGGAGGGCACCAAGATCTATGCAGTTATACAAATAAGAAGTCTAGGAAATCATCTTGGACACTTTGATCTGCTCCATTCTCCATCTCACTCGCCAACCAGGTCTGTGGATTTTTTTACCTTCTAAATATCTTTTGAATCCTGTCAATTTCCTCCGTCTTTCTCAGTACCACCTGGGTCCATCATCTGTTTTGTAGACCACTAGCAGTTGTCTCCTCTAGACCACTTTCCAGCAGGTCTTCACCTGCCCGCTTGTTACCCCCTCCTCCCCAGCTTGATTAGTTCTGCAATCTCTACAATGTAGAGATCTTATCAAGTCATCCTTCTTAAAATCCCCTTGGGTGGCTTCCCATTGCTTTTAAGATATGGACCAAAATCCTTAACATGGCGCCTGTCTCCATCCTCGTTATTCTCTGGCTCTTTACCCTTCAGGGTTATTGTGAATTATAAAGCACTATTCAGAAATTAATTATTAGCATGAAGAAACACAAGGTAGTATTTTTAAATGGAAAAATTATTCCAAAACAGCAGGTGTTAAATTGATGAGAATTTTTTAGGTCAATCTAGGATAACTAGAAATTCAACTTCTACCGCCAGTCACCCAGCTGGTAAGAGGCTGAGCCTTGACTGGAACTCAGCACTCATCTCCTCCCGGAGCATCTGCTTATTAATTTACTTAACAAATACTAAACACTAGGCCATATGCAAGGCACTGGGATAAAACAGTAAATGAGGAGGAAGATTTGTTGCCAGCTTTCCAGAAGCATCAGGCAATGTGTATAAACTGGCTCGTTCACAGATGCACCAGGGCAAGGAGAGCATGAGGGGCAGGGGCAGGGGCAGGGGCAGGGGTAGGCGTATATGTGTGTGTGTGTGTCTGCCTGTCTGTCTGTCTCATGGTCAGTTCCTATGAAAGCAGCATATTGAAAATCCTGGAGCAGAGGTTCTAAGCCTGTGTGCAGATGGGACCCCTCTCCCCTAACCCTTTAGAGTTCAGGCTGCCAAGCTGCCCAGCCTCGAGAGTGAAGCCTTTGAGCACTAAGTATTGTATGCTGTCAAGAGCCAAATCATCACCAGGGTGTTCAGGACCTTCTGGGAGACGAAACTGTCATTCCTTAGCTTAGCTTAGCTTATCCAGAAGTCCCAAAGTGAGTGAAATAACATCATTTTGTCTCCATTATCAATATATTCAAATAAAACAGAATTTTTAATAATGCTTGTTTTTCAAAACAAGCTGGACCCTTGATGATCCATTCGTAGAGCTCACCAAACTGACAATTGCATATAATTAGCTGGGCAAGATGACATGTACTTCTAGTCCCAGCTACTCAGGAGGCTGAGGCAGGAGGATCACTTGAACCCAGGAGTTCAAGACCAGCCTGAGCAACATAGCAAGATCCCATATAAAAAATTAGATACAGGCCTGGTGCAGTGGCTCACGCCTGTAATCCCAGCACTTTGGGAGGCCGAGGTGGGTGGATCACGAAGTCAGGAGTTCAAGACCAGCCTGGCCAACATGGTGAAACCCTGTCTCTACTAAAAATACAAAAATTAGCCAGGTGTGGTGGTGGGCGCCTATAATCCCAGCTACTCGAAAGACTGAGGCAGAGAATTGCTTGAACCCAGGAGGCGGAGGTTGAAGTGAGCTGAGATCACACCACTGCACTCCAGCCTGGGCAGCAGAGTGAGACAATCTAAAAAAAAAAAAAAATTAGATATAACTTAATGTATTAAAGTAACATTTTATGTTGTAATTTGTTTGCATTCGAAAAATATTTTTTCAGGGCAAGGTGCAGTGGCTCACGCCTGTAGTCCCAGCACTTTGGGAGGCCGAGGTGGGTGGATCACCTGAGGTCAGGAATTCGAGACCAACCTGGCCAACATGGTGAAACCCCGTCTCTACTAAAAGTACAAAAATTAGCTGGGCACGGTGGCAGGAGCCTGTAATCCCAGCTACCTGGGAAGCTGAGGCAGGAGAATCGCTGGGGGAAGTGGGTAGGTGGAGGTTGCACTGAGCCGAGATTGCGCGCCATTTCACTCCAGCCTGGGCAACAAGAGCAAAACTCTGTCTCAAAAAAAAAAGGCCGGGTGCAGTGGCTCATGCCTGTAATCCCAGCACTTTGGGAGGCCGAGGCGGGTGGATCATCTGAGGTCGGGAGTTCGAAACCAGCCTAACCAACATGGAGAAACCCCCTCTCTACTAAAAATACAAAATTAGCCAGGTGTGGTGGCGCATGCCTGTCATCCCAGCTACTCTAGAGGCTGAGGCAGGAGAATTGCTTGAACCCGGAGGTGGAGGTTGTGGTGAGCCAAGATTGCACCATTGCATTCCAGCCTGGGCAACAAGAGCAAAACTCCATCTAAAAAAAGAAAAGGAAAAAAACTATTTTTTCATACATAGTCATATACCCATAATAAGATTTTAGTGAATGAAAGACCACATATACAACAATGGTCCCATAAGATTATAATACCATATTTTTACGTAAGTTTTTTGTGTTTAGCTGTTTAGATACACAAATACTTACCATTGTGTTATAATTGCCTACAGTACAGTAACATGCTGTCCAGGTTTGTAGCCTAGGAGCAGTAGATTACCATATAGCCTAGGCCTGTGTAATAGGCTATACCAACTAGGTTTGTGGAAGTACCTTTATGATGTTCGCACAATAACAAAATTGCCTGACGATGCATTTCTCAGAACGTGTCTCTGTTGTTAAGCAAGGTATGACTGCATTGAATATAGTGCCACCTGTCCTTCCTCTGGGAGGATAATACTGATACTGTGTCATTTCTGTGTATGTGTAAGAGCCTACCAGGTTTGTGAATGTTTCGTGTCTTTGCTGGCAAAATAAAGAGGGGGCAACACTCTGTTGGACCCTAGTTTAGAGGTTTGTAGTTTTTAGTAGGTCTGTGAAATCAGAAAGCCTGGAAAGCATTAGTTTAGGTTAGCACCAGAGTATGGGATGCAGAGTAAGCAACTATTAGATGGTGCAGGACCCTGGAAGAGGTGCAGCGGCACTGGGATTTTATCCTAGTGGCAGTAAGGAACCACAGAAGGATTTTATTTATTTATTTATTTATTTATTTATTTATTTATTTTTATTTATTTTTATTTTTTTTAGATGGAGTCTCACTGTGTCACCCAGGCTAGAGTGCAGTGGCATGATCTTGGCTCACTGCAACCTCCACTTCCCAGGTTTAAGTGATTCTCCTCTCTCAGCTTCTCGAGTAGCTGGGATTACAGGCACTCGCCACCATGCCAGGCTAATTTTTGTATTTTTAGTAGAGATGGGGTTTCACCATGTTGGCCAGGCTGGCCTCAAACTCCTGACCTCAGGTGATCTGCCCGCCTCAGCCTCCTAAAGTGCTGGGATTACAGGCATGAGCCACTGTGCCCGGCCCACAGGAGGATTTTAAGCAGGTGCCATCAGGTTTGCCCTTTCGAAAGATCATTCTGGCTATTGTGTGGTGGATGCATGAAGGAGGCCAGAACTGGAGATGGAGAGATGAGTGGGGAGGTTAGGCCAAAGGTGTGGCAGGAGGGTAGAGTTTCAATTGATGGCAACTGGGGGCTGATGTGAGGAGTAAGAGAATGGAGGCCTGAGGATGAATTGAGATTTCTGGTTTGGCCAGAGGGTGGAAGAAGGGCCCTGCACTGAGCCAGGGAATACAGAGGGAGCAGATTTGTGTACCTGGTTTTTATTGTCCTTTGGGGTAAATGGCAGTGAGAGGACAGGGAGGAATTGAGTTGAGTTTTACCTAAATCAAGTTTAAGGTTCCTGGGGGACAGCCAAGGAGAAGTGAAAGAGATCACCAAAGAGAGGCTACAGAATGAGGAGTGGGCTGGGGACCAGGCGCAGAGGAGACCAGCAAGTGGAACCCCTGGATGGGGATTAAAATAGAGAACAGCCTGTGGTGAGTCGAAAACCAGAGAGCAGCAGCCTGAAAACCAGAGACCAAAGATTTATCAGAGCGGGAGGAAGAGTACAAAATGCTGCCAAGAGGCTGAGTAAGCCACTGAGTCCCTGAGGCTGGGGAACATGGTTCTTGGTGACCTTGGTGAGCAGAGCCGGGAGGGAGCTGGCCTGGAGGTGGGAAGAGCAGACAGCCATTCCCACAAAAGAGGGGCGGCCTCAGCCAAGCCATCCACGAGGATGCCAGGGCCCTAGCTGGCGTATTTTGGGCCAGTTAAGCCTCATGGAAATGAGTATGAAGGGAGGCCGTGATGAGAAAAGAGGAAAGAAAGATTTAGGAAAAGCCAGTACTGTCGCTGGGCAGGGGCCAGGGTGGAGCCCATAGTACCTTCTCCACCCTTTTGCCCCATTTCCTCAGGCAGCTCACATATGGAACACTCTAGGGGTTTTGGTTTTGGTTTTCTTTTTGAGAAAGGTTTTTTGGTCTCCAAAATAAGATTTTTTTCAAGTTGATCTGTGTGAATTTTCCCCCTTGTGAATTTTGAACATGCAACTTGTTCTGTTTTTCTGCTTTTTCGCTTTTTTCATTTCTCTGAGTCATGCACATGTATTCTTTCCTCTGTATTTGAATACTTATGTTCAGTGTGTTTCCTGATCTAGGGGATGTTCCTAAATTGACATTCTAAAATAACTAGTAGACTCTCTTAAATTCCTAAATTGAGATTCTAAAATAACTGGTAAACTCCCTTAAAAAATATTGAGCGTTTCTATCATGACTTCATTCTTATGGTCTGAATAGAATGCTTATGTTAGTCTGGAAAGAGAGGGAGCCATATAGTTTGCTGTATCGAAGGACATAATATATACCCATTCATGTAAAAACCAAAACCTCAAAATCCTATAAAATATTGACAAATTTGATGGCATTAAAACATAAAATTGTATTTGTCAAAATCTCTATAAACAAATGCAAAGACAGAAAATTATTAGAACATATGTGACACAGGGCCTATTTTCCTTATATACAAAGAGTTTTATAGATTTCTTTTCTCTTTCTTTCTTTTTTTTAAAGACAGGCTAGAGTGCACGCTAACACAGCTCACTGCAGCCTCAGCCCTCTGGACTCAAGTGATCCTCTCACTTCAGCTTCCAGAGTAGCTGGGACCACAGGTGTGTGCCACCATCCCTGGGTATTTTTTAAATTTTTCATAAAGATGGGGGGGGGGTCTCTCCATGTTGCCCAGGCTGGTCTTGAACTCCTGAGCTTAAGCAGTCCTCCCACCTTGGCCTCCCCAAGTGCTAGGATTAGAGGCATAAGCCACCACACCTGGCCTGCTTTTATTAAATTGGTAAGAAAAAGACAATCGAATAGGAAAATGGGCAGAGCTCATGAAAAGATACTAAAGGAAATACAAATGGTCAATAAATATAAAAATAAGCTTTACTTCATCATTAAAGGCATACAAAGTAAAAAAGCCATATTGGCAAAGAATACCAAGTATTAACTAGAGTATGGAGAAAAGAGTTACGGTAGAGGTGGATAGAAAAATCTCACATTTTGTGTGTCCATAATATTTGAATCTTTTATAATAAGTATATGTACTTAAAAGCAGCAAATAATAATATTAATTTAAAACAAACACACACACTTTCAGGTAGGACATTCCAACTAACCAAGTGAATCCCAGTTTAAAGCCTACTTATTGAAGGTACTGGTTCTATAAGCTTGAGCAAGCCACCTACCCTCTCTAACCCTATTTCCTCGTTTATAAATGTGGGCAGCAATACTTCAAATATCTCAAATAAGTTGATGTGAAGTTAAATTAATAGCATATGTAAATTATGGCCAATAGTAGCACTCCATAAGAAACAATTCTCATCATTATCATCAAGGGATAAATAGTAATGTTTTCCTGTACTTGAAGCTACTGTTGATGAGTGTGACACCTGAAGCTGTGGGACCTCAAGCTGCCTAAATATGATCAGCATGATCAGAGTCAGAGGATGTGGCAGGGAGCGTATCACAGTTGGGTCTCAGAGGATACTTTTTAAATGAGAAAAGTAGGTTAGTAAAATGGAAAAGGAAGTATTCTGGCACTTTACAGAGAATAACCTTGAAGACAAGCTTCTAAGTTATGTCTTGGTGGAGGTCAGGTTAGAGTGATGTTTCTCTGTAATCCAGGTTGCTTTTGCAACCCAGCAGTTCTCTGGCTTTCATCATGAACCCCATGCCTTTTCTGTGCCTCTCCTTCCTAACCTGAGTGCTTTCACCTTCTCTGACATACACAGAAAGTAGTGGGGAAACTGATCCATACCATCTGTTTGCATGAGACAACAGTCTAGGTCTTTATACCCAAATGATTTGCAAAATTGGATGACTCTTCTATCTCGTGCTTAGATACGACTCATGATAGAAAATATGAAATTTGACATTCTGGATTCTTGATTTGTGACCTGATCAGTCTCTTAAAGTATTATTCCATTACATTTGTCTATTTTAGGGCATATTTGTTAATTTCTGAATCTGCCTGAACATCCGTAGAGCAGGAAGGGAGAGTAGGGAGTCCAGCATCTGCTGATTAAGAATTGCTGTGGATGGCTGATGTGAAGATAGTGTGTTATCTTGATTGTTTGATTACAGATCAAATGCCTTGTTCTACTTTATTCCCCCTTCTCACTACTGCACTTGACTAGTCTAAAAATAAATAAATAAATAAATAATTTTTAAAATTGCTGTGAGTCTGCTTTGATTTTTTTAAAGCTTATTGATAGTGCATTCTTAACTCTGAAGTTAAGCATACTCACTTTTTAAAAATTTAGTCAATTAATATGTAGTAGGCTTTTAAAAATTTAACTTGGCCGGGCACGGTGGCTCACATCTGTAATCCCAGCACTTTGGGAGGCCAAGGTGGGCGGATCACGAGGTCAGGAGATCAAGACTATCCTGGCTAACAACACGGTGAAACCCCATCTCTACTAAAAAATACAAAAAATTAGCTGGGCGTGGTGGCGGGCGCTTGTAGTCCCAACTACTCGGGAGGCTGAGACAGGAGAATCACTTGAACCCGGGAGGCGGAGGTGTCAGTGTGCCGAGATCACGCCACTGCACTCCAGCCTGGGCAATAGAGTGAGACTTGATCTCAAAAAAAAAAAAAAAAAAAAAAATTAGCCGGACATGGTGGCGGGCACCTGTAATCCCAGCTACTTAGGAGGCTGAGGCAGGAGAATCGCTTGAACCCGGGAGGCAGAGGTTGCAGTGAGTTGAGATGGTGCCATTGCACTCCAGCCTGGGCAACAAGAGCAAAACTCTGTCTCAAAAAAAAAAAAATTGAACTTTATTTTGAGATCATTACAGAGTCATGCGGCTGCAAGAAATAATAGAGATCCCATATACCCTTTACCCAGTTTCCCCTAATGGAAACATCTTGCAAAACTATAGTATAGTATCACAGCCGGGATTTTGACATGCAGAACATTCCCATCACCACAAGGATCCCTCATGTTGCCCTTCCATAGCCATGCCCACCCACTACCCCACACTCCCCCACCACTAATCTGTTCTCCATTTCCATAATTTTCACACATATTGTATCAGTGTAATCATACTGTATATAATATTTTGGGATTGGCTTTTTTCGCTAAGTGTAATTCACCCAAGTTGTTGTATGTTATCAGTAGGTCATTTCTTCCTATGGCTGAGTAGTTTTCCTCTGTGTGGGCATACTATAGTGTGTTTATTTAGTCATTGAAGGACATCTGAGTTGTTTCTAGTTTTTGATTATTAGGAATTAAGCTGCTATGGACATTCCTGTACAGGTTTTTGTATGAACATAAGTTTTCATTCCTCTGGGATAAACGTCCAGGAGTGCAGTTGCTGGGTCATGTGGTAGTTGCATTTTTAGTTTTTTAAGAAACTGCTAACTCGTTTCCAGAGTGGCTGTACCATTTTACATTCCTACCAGCAGCATATGAATTATCCGGCTTCTCCACACTCTTGCCACCATGTGTTGTGACTGTTTCTTATTTTAGCCATTCTAATAGGTGCACAGTGATACTGTGGTTTTAATTTGCTTTTCCCTAGTGGCTAGTGGTTTCGAACATCTTTTCATGTGTTTATTTGCCTTGTCATCTGTATATCCTCTTTGGTGAAATGTCTCTTCAAGTCTATTACATATTTTGTGATTTGATTTTTTTTTTACTGTTGAGTTTTGAAAGTTCTTTATATATTCCAGTTACTAATCCTTTGTCAAAGGACTAGTTTGCAAAAGTTTTCGAATATTGACTACTAGTCTTTGAGCTTGTGTTTTCATCCTCTCAATAAGGTCTTTCAGAGAGCAAAAGTTTTTAATTTTGATGAAATCCAGTTTATCAAGTTCTCATTTTATGGATTCTGCTTTTGATGTCAAGTGTAAAAACTCTTTGACTAGCCCTAGATTTTAGATTTTCTTACATGTTTTTTCCAAAAGTTTTATAGTTTTGTGTTTTACATTTAAGTTCGTTATCCATTTTGAGTTGATTTTTATATAAAATATGAGACTTAAGTGTCAAGTTCTTTTTCTTTTTTATTTTTTGCCTGTGGAAGTCCAGTAGATCGTGCACCATTTGTTGAAAAGCTTATTCTTCCTCCACTGAATTACTTTTGTGCCTTTGTCAGTAATCAATTGTGCATATTTATGTGTGTCTACTTCTGGGTTCACAGTTTTGTTCTATTGATTCACTTGTCTGTCCCTCTGCCAATATCACACAGTCTTGAATACTATAGCAATATACTACATCTTGAAATTGGGTAGACTGGTTTCTCTCACTTTATGGTTCTTTTTTCAAAATTATTTTAGGCCAGGTGGGTGGATCACCTGAGGTCGGGAGTTCAAGGCCAGCCTAGCCAACATGGTGAAACCCCATCTCTACTAAAAACACAAAAAAACTTAGCCAGGCTTGGTGGTGCGTGCCTATAATCCCAGCTACCCCAGGGAGGCTGAGGCAAGATAATTGATTGAACCCAGGAGGTGGAGGTTGCAGTGAGCTGAGATTGTGCCACTGCACTGCTACCTGCAACAAGAGTGACTCTGTCTAAATATATATATATATATATATATATATAATTTTAGCTATTCTATTTCCTTTGCCTTTACATGTACATTTTAGAATAATTTAGTCTATATCTACAAAAAAATGTTGCTGGGATTTTTATAGGAATTGCGTCAAACCTGTATGTCAGTTTGGGAAAATTGGTATCTTTACCCATGTTGAGTCTTCCTATCCATAATCATAGTATATCTGTTTGTTTATTTAGATCTTTTATTTCTTTCACCAGTGTTTTATAGTTTTCAACATTGAAGTCCTGCACGTTTTGTTAGATTTACACCCATGTATTTCATTTTTTGAATGATTTTAAATGGTATTATCTTTTTAATTCAGTCCACATGTTCATTGCTAGTATATAGAATTACAGCTGATTTTTTTTGTATGTTTATGACTTGCCAAACTCATTTATTAGTTCTACAAGGTTTTTTTTGTTTTGTTTTGTTTTTTTGAGATGGAGTCTTGCTCTGTCACCCAGGCTGGAGTGCAGTGGTGCGATCTCGGCTCACCACAAGCTCCGCCTCCTGGGTTCACGCCATTCTCCTGCGTCAGCCTCCCGAGTAGCTGGGACTACAGGTGCCCACCGCCACGCCCAGCTAATTTTTTTTTTTTTTTTTTTTTTTAAAGTAGAGACGGGGTTTCACCGTGTTGGCCAGGATGGTCTCGATCTCCTGACCTCGTGATCCGCCCACCTCCCAAAGTGCTGGGATTACAGGCGTGAGCCACCAAGTCTGGCCCTTTTTTTTTTTTTTTTTTAAATAGATGCCTTGGGACTTTCTGTGTTACAATCGTGTCATCTGCAAATAGTGCAATTTTATTTTTTTTTCTATATGCCTTTTATTTCCTGTCTTGCTTTGTTGCATGAGCTAGAACTTCCAGTGCTATGTTGAATATCGAGAGGGGACATCTTTGCCTTGTTCCCAATCTTATGGAGAAGGCATTCACCCTTTCTTACCATTAAGTATAATGTTAAATATAATGTTGCTCTGTGTGTAATGGGCTTTTATATATGCTCTTTGTGGAAAAGGAGCAGACTAGTGATTTGATGAACCAGGCAATGTCAGGCAGCCTCTCTATTATAAATAGACTCAGGCCAGCGGGGTTTGCTAGGGTCAAGTGTGAATAATGAAAATCACAGAATTTGGAATCAATACATTCACATTTAAATTCTGATCCTCCCAACTTTTGGCTAGAAGGCCTGGGGCAAATTACTTACACTTCTCAAGACCCGTTTCCTCCCTTCACAAGGAAGGAAGCAGAGCCCCAACCCCACTTCCTCCATAAGTGCTAAGGGTCAGGGGTGATGGGGCTGTTACATCAGCAGCAGGAGCACGCAGCAGGAGCTGGACTATTGGCCCTCAGATGTACTGATTCTCACCCTGCCCTGCTGGGACCCTGCCCCAGACCTTAATTTATCTATCTCTGTGGAAGAATTTACTAACTCTGATGCATCATTAGAATTTCCATTTGGAATCTTAAACTAAAAGACTCCATTTGCATTTGGAATTTTAAACTAAAAGACTCAATGGTCCAAGATATTTGCTGTCTGTCTCCAGGACTTGATGCTTAAAGGCAGACCACCTGAGTTCATTTCCTGGCCTCTCCATTACCATCTGTGTGAGCTTGGGCAAATCACATAACTCCCTAATTTACTTTAAATGGCATCATTTGTTTTTTGTTTTTTTTTTTTAAAGGCATAATGACATAACTACTTCAGAGGACTGTTAGGAAGACTAAATGAGTTAATCTGTGTAACGTTTTTAGCAGTGCCTGACACGTTAGCTATGATGACATGTTAGCTATGATCATGACTGTTGGTGACTATAAAGGACACATTCTTATTTGTGAATCACCTTCTTAAAAATAAAATTGTTTGCTTTGCAGATTTTTTAAAAAATGGATTTGGCCAACCATGGACTTATTCTACTGCAACAGTTAAACGCTCAGCGAGAGTTTGGTTTCCTGTGTGACTGCACGGTTGCAATCGGCGATGTATACTTCAAGGCACACAAATCAGTTCTTGCTTCATTCTCCAATTACTTTAAGATGTTGTTTGTCCATCAGACCAGGTAACTAAAGTGGTTGCTAATAACCTAATGACTGTAGACTTCTTAACCTCCATGTCCCTGGCCCTCATCAAGACCATGGGTCTCTCTACCTCTCCTAGCTCCTAGGTGACCTGCTCCCTTGTGGCCTCACTTGCCCCCACTACCCTTCTTGTTACAGGTGCTTTCAGTAGCACTTGAGAATCACTGGACCTGCCAGCTCTACACAGCCCTTCCACCTCCAGATGCCCTCGCTGGGTGTCACCTGCATGGTCAGGATCTGCAAGATCAGGTCCATTATAAAGCCAGCCACTCAACCTCAGCGAACCCTTCCAGCAGTAATCTTTCCTGGACTCATTATCTAAGCCCTATCTCTCATTCCTCCAGCCCCAGTCCCCTGAGTATTCCCCTGACTTTCAGCATTTATTCTTGTCCCCTCCTCTAACAAGAAGCTTGAGGACGTGAATTTCTCTAGTTTCCCTCTTTTCTGTCTTAAAACATCTCTATCTTTGCTCAGTTTCTTTCTTCTCATCTCTCCTGTCTTGAGAAAAGGGCCTCTCAGTGTCTCTGGAAAATGATCTCCCTCCCCTCATGCTGTGAGTCCCCACTCCTCTATTTTTATTCTGTTCTTTTTATTTTATCTGTTTTCATACACCCCCCACCCTGCCCCCAGCCCATGTGGGATCAGCACGTCCTCAACACTGCTGTCTGCCTGAGTTACGGTGCTGCTTCTCCTTCACTTTACTATGAAAGCCCTTAAAAGGGTAATCGAGGTCCTTGCCTGCACTCTCCTCATCCCACACTCTTCCTATCGGTGTGCGCTGTGGTTTCCTCCCCTCCTTCACTCTGCTGCAGTCTTTTCTCAAAGGTCACCCCTCATCAAAACCACTGCCCTTCTCTCAGCCTTCTAGCATCCTGTCCTCCAGCATCTGCTGTTGTTTGCTTCCTTCTTAAGTGGTTGTCATCTGCATTTTTATAGCTGAATATCTCTTGTTTTTCTGCCCTCTAAACCTGGGCCTTTGCTAAATTTTGTCTTTTGCACTCTTCCTATGGGTGTGTGTCTTTTTCCTAGATCTCGCCTCTGCTGGAAACTTCAATTTATAGCTCTGGCCTTGACTGTTGTGTCTCCAGAACTCTATTCCCAAGGCCTTAGGCTGTGTGCTGGGCATTTAGAGTTGAGTATCTCCTTTTGTGTCTTTGAGGATGTACTGAATTAGGCCTTCTCCGAAGTTCCTCCTGCCTATTTTCTTATCTTCAAGTATCCCAAGATTAACTCAGTCCCCAAATCATGTTTTCTTCAAATTACCTTTCACATTTGTCACTTCTTTTCCTTTCTCACTTCCATTACCTCATCACTCATTCTCCACATTACTATTGGATTCGTATTTCCAAACACTGCTTTGACTATAGTGTTTGATGAGAAACCTACTATACTGGGTTGTTCATTGGATCAGAAACCTCGGGGATGCCCAGTGCATATTAAAATAACACGCAGGCTCCTTATTCTGTCATCCAAGGCCCCACAGGCTGGGAGCCCAACCTCCTTCTAGCCTCATCTGCGACTGGGCCCTCTGGGACACCCCACCCTCTCATCTTCACCTTAACCAGACCTACTTTTGTGGCTTCAGCTCACCTGGACCGCATTTAGCTGGTATCCTGCCCACTCCCTGAGTCCCAGCTCATGCAACACCTCTTGTATGACCCCTCCCGGTCAAGTGAAACAAAACAAACGACAGTGACCACGTCCTCGCTCATGGCTCATAACACTTTAATTGTGCTCCTTTATAAGAGTGCATATGTGTACAAGAGTGCAAATGTGCACCTTTCCCCTATGTTGTTATGTGTGTACTTACCCCCTTCTTCACTTGTAAGTTTCTTGAGGGCAGGGACTGGGTTTTACAAATCTTTGCCAACACCACCCAGTATGACTGAAGTATTTGCACACAATAGAATAGCCACTTGATCAATGTCTGGAGGAGCAGATGGGACAACTGCAGAATAACCCAGGAGGGGTGGCTCATCTGGCAATACTAAGGATGCTCCCTTTAACTCCAGTGTGTCAGAGACTTAAGGCCTAGTAGGGGTTTTGTACTGGGCAGTCTCAACACGGTGAATTCAATGGTATTGAAAAGGAGGCAATTTTAATCTTGAGGAGTGCAAGAATACTACGTAATGAGTTTTAATTCGATGCAAGAAACCTACCTTTAAGTATAGGGCAGTAAATAAATGGCTTTCTAATAAGGAGGTGTGATATTTGTGTAATACAACAATGTAAAGCAACAGTGTGTATTACTGCACCAGAGGTGACACATGCCTAGTGGCCAGCTTTGTCCGCCTCCTAGTGCAGAATTCAAGCTCCTCGAGGCAAGGCAAACTCAGGGTGAAGGCCAGGGGCGTACTTTTCAACCAGCACCTCCTCTGTGGGGCACGACACACTGCCGCCCGACTACTCAGACATAGACTGAGAATACGGTCAATTTTTTCAAGTTTGGCTCCAAGGGAGATTTCTGGCTGTAGTTACCACGAGATGTCCCTGTCTTATGTCTGCTACTCCGAGTGGTATGCTTAAATCACAGACGACTACAGACTTTCAGCTATCAAAAATAAAACCACTGAGGGAGAGGCCTTTCTAAGTGCAACCTTCTGACAATGCTAATGTTATTCAAAAATCCTTCCTTTTAAAGTTGTTTAAGCCTATCATTTCTTTTAAAATTCTAGTGAAGGAATAATTGAAAATAGAAATTACTATGGAAGTTTATACCAAAGGGCTTATAGCTGTAGTAAAACTATATTCATCTTTTTCCTACATAAAAGTATGTCAGCCAGCCTGGCCAACATGGTGAAACCCCATCTCTACTAAAAATAGAAAAATTAGCCGGGCATCGTGGCGTGCACCTGTAATCCCAGCTACTCGGGAGACTGAGGCAGGAGAACTGCTTGAACCCGGGAGGCAGAGGTTGCAGTAAGCCGAGATCATGCCACTGCACTCCAGCCTGGGCAACAAGAGTGAAACTCCATTTCAAAACAAAAAAAAATGTTATGTCAAATATATCTGGAAACTACTTAGATGTAAGTATATTGTAGAGAACTATGTCCTTTGCAAAGGACTGGGAAAAGACTGAAGTCTGGCGCATAGTGAGCTGAGTGATTGACAGAGGTCAAGCTGCCTGGAAATAAAAGTAGTCAGGGATGGAGATGGCTGAAATGTGCATTAAGGAACTTTGAAAAATTCTACCTGTTTTTTGTTTGTTTCTTTGTTTTGAGACAGAGTCTCACTCTTGTCGCCCAGGCTGGAGTGCAATCCCAGTAGCTGGGATTACAGCTGCATGCCACCACACCTGGCTAATTTTTGTGTTTTTAGTAGAGACAGGGTTTTGCCATGTTGGCCAGGCTGGTCTTGAACACCTGACCTCAGATGATCCACCCACCTCGGCCTCCCAAAGTGCTGGGATTATAGGCATGAGCCACCGCGCCCGGCCTCCACCTGTTTTTTAAGTGTATGTGTGCACATGTGCTTCTGCTCCTAAAAAAAAAAATTTTTTTTAAGGCTGCGTGCAGTGGTTCACGCCTGTAATCCCAACGCTGTAATCCCAAGGCTGAGGCAGGAGGATTTCTTGAGCCCAGGAGTTCAGGACCAACCTGGGCAAGATGGTGAGGCCCTGTCTCTATAAAAGTTTAAAAATTAGCTGGGTGTAGTGGCATGTGCCTATAGTCTGAGCTACTTAGGAGGCTGAGGCTGCAGTCAGCTATGATCGTGCCACTGCATTCCAGCCTGGGCCTACAGAGCAAGACCCCCTCTCTTAAAAAAAAATTGTTTTTAATCAACATAAATTGATGTTTTGAGACCTCCTTGGGCCCTTGCATCCCTGGCTGTAAACCCCAGGGACTCGCCGCTTTCTTTTCCCTGGCCCCTTGGAGTCCTCCCTCCAGGCCTGCATAAAGTGTGGGCCAAGGTGTCCCCAGCTGTGTCCTTTTTTTGCCATCTGAGACTGTACACAGTTCTTTCAAATTTGAGAGGCTTACTGTTGAGTCACCATTCATAAGTGATAGACAAGACAGCCTATCCAACAATGAATGAGAAAAGAATTACAAAATTTACACCAAAGTCAGCCAGGTGCAGTGGCTCACTCCTGTAATCCTAGCACTTTGGGAGGCCGAGACGGGCAGATCACTTGAGGTCAGGAGTTCAAGACCAAGCCTGGCCAACACAGTGAAACCCTGTCTCTACTAAAAAAATACAAAAATTAGCTGGGCCTGGTCGTGGGCACCTATAATCCCAGCTACTTGGGAGGCTAAGCAGAAGAATCACTTGAACCTGGGAGGCAGAGATTGCAGTGAGCCAAAACCATGCCACTGCACTCCAGCCTGGGCAGCAGAGCAAGACTTCGTCTCAAAATTAAAAAGAAGAAAAAAGAAAAATGACCAGGCGCGGTAGCTTACGCCTGTAATCCCATCACTTTGGGAGGCCAAGGTGGGCGGATCACCTGAGAGGTCAGGAGTTCGAGACCAGCCTGGCCAACATGGCAAAACCCTATCCCTACTAAATACACAAAAACTAGCCGGGACTGGTGGCACGCGCCTGTAATCCCAGCTACTTGGGAGGCTGAGGAAGGAGAGTCTCTTGGACCCGGGGATGGAGGGTGCAGTGAGCTGAGATTGTGCCACTGCACTCCAGCCTGGCGACAGAGTGAGGACTCTGTCTCAAAACAAAACAAAAAACACCAAAGTTGCTGGGCGCGGTGGCTCACGCCTGTAATCCCAGCACTTTGGGAGGCCGAGGCAGGCAGATCACGAGGTCAGCAGATCGAGACCATCCTGGCTAACACGATGAAACTCCGTCTCTACTAAAAATACAAAAAGAAATTAGCCGGGCGTGGTGGCGGGCACCTGTAGTCCCAACTATTCTGGAGGCTGAGGCAGGAGAATGGTGTGAACCTGGGAGGCGGAGCTTGCAGTGAGCCAAGATCGCACCACTGCACTCCAGCCTGGGTGACAGAGCAAGACTCCATCTCAAAAAAAGAGAAGAAAAGAAAAGAAAATATTTGTTAATCAAATGAGCATGATTGCTAAAAGGGCCAAAGAAAGTTACAATACAAAAAGTAGTATAATAAAAGAAAATTATAAATTCTAAAAGCATTCAAGGAAGCTGTCTTTGAATTTGAAATGCATTGTCTATAGAATATCCACTCAGTGGAACGTAATATATACCTTGTGATAATGTGGATATAGATCTCACTGATTTCTAATGATGCTTTAGAATTTGTTACTACTGATGGTCTGGGAAGAGTTCTTGGGAACCTCTTCATTATTGCTGCTTGATCAGGGATGATGTTTCTGAAATGATAAAAGGAGTAGAATCTAAAGTTATAAAATTGATAGCATCATCAACTGCTTTAGGTGCCTTAGATAAATCACTTAACTTTTTGGGACCTCAGTTTCCATATCTGTCAAATGGGACTAAATAAATCCACTTTATCTACCATACAGGATTGTTTTGATTCTCTAAAGGATCTTGCTGTGGTGGCTTTGGAATTAGACAAACATTGTTTCAAATACCAGCTTCACCACTTACCAACTACATGATATTGAACAGGTTATTAACCCCTCCAATCCTCAATCCTTTCCTATAAAATGAGAATGAATGACAATCAAGTGAGAAGGAATCCCTGTAAATCCCAGGAGCAGTGCTGATGTTGATGGTGGCATTTGATAAGGAACTCCTGGAGTTCTATATAAAAATAGAATACCTAATATTTAATTTAACTTGGCCAGGTGCGGTGGCTCACTCCTGTAATCCCAGCACTTTGGGAGTCCAAGGAGGTCTCATCACTTGAGGTCAGGAATTGGAGACCACCGTGGCCAACGTGGTGAATCCCCGTCTCTATTAAAAATACAAAAATTAACTGGGCGTGGTAGTAGGCGCCTGTAATCCCAGCTACTCGGGAGGCTGAGGCAGGAGAATCACTTGAACCTGGGAGGCGGAGCTTGCAGTGAGCCGAGATTGCGCCATTGCATTCCAGCCAGGGTGACAGAGTGAGACTCCATCTCAAAAAAAAAAAAAAAAAATTAGCTTACTAGGAGAAAAACTGCTCTAAGAGTCTGTGGATTAAGATATCACATTTCTTTAACGTGAACTTCGTCTCTTGATTATTTCATCCCATTTTCATGAAACTTACTAAAAATCAAGGATAGGAAGTGTTCTTGTTTCCTTTGTTTTTAAGCGTTCATTTTTTTCTCAGGCTCTATGTTAACACCTAGACTGGCATTTACTCATGTATTTTTTTACTTGTTTCTTTCAGTGAGTGTGTCCGCTTGAAACCAACTGATATACAGCCCGACATCTTCAGCTATCTCTTACACTTGATGTACACTGGGAAGATGGCGCCTCAGCTCATCGACCCGGTTCGATTAGAACAGGGCATCAAGTTTCTGCACGCCTACCCGCTCATCCAGGAAGCCAGCCTCGCCAGCCAGGGAGCCTTTTCTCACCCTGACCAAGTTTTCCCACTGGCTTCTTCATTGTATGGCATTCAGATTGCAGATCATCAGTTGAGACAAGCCACCAAGATTGCTTCAGCACCTGAAAAACTCGGGCGAGATCCACGGCCACAGACCTCCAGGATAAGCCAGGAGCAGGTTCCTGAGGCCTCACAGCTCTCCCAGCTGACTTCAAATCTGGCCCAGGTGAATCGGACAAATATGACTCCCTCAGACCCCCTGCAGACCTCGCTGTCTCCAGAACTTGTTTCCACTCCTGTTCCTCCCCCTCCTCCCGGGGAGGAGACCAATCTGGAAGCATCTTCCTCCGATGAGCAGCCTGCGTCCCTCACAATAGCCCATGTCAAGCCGAGCATCATGAAGAGGAATGGGAGCTTTCCAAAGTACTATGCCTGCCACCTGTGTGGACGGCGCTTCACTCTCCGGAGCAGCTTACGTGAGCACCTCCAGATCCACACAGGAGTACCTTTCACATCTAGCCAACAGGGAGAAAGTCGTGTCCCCCTGACTCTCTGTAGCAATGCAGCTGACCTCGGGAAAGATGCCATGGAAGTGCCTGAAGCCGGGATGATAAGTGACAGTGAGCTGCAGCACATCTCCGATTCTCCCATCATCGATGGGCAGCAGCAGTCGGAAACCCCACCCCCCTCAGACATTGCTGACATTGACAACCTGGAGCAGGCCGACCAGGAGAGGGAGGTGAAGAGGCGGAAGTACGAGTGCACAATATGTGGACGCAAATTTATCCAGAAAAGCCACTGGAGGGAACACATGTACATACACACCGGGAAGCCTTTCAAGTGCAGCACTTGTGACAAAAGCTTTTGCAGGGCCAACCAGGCTGCCCGCCACGTGTGCCTCAACCAGAGTATCGACACTTACACCATGGTGGACAAACAGACTCTGGAACTCTGCACATTTGAGGAAGGGAGTCAGATGGACAACATGCTGGTGCAAACGAACAAACCCTACAAATGCAACTTGTGTGACAAAACATTCTCCACTCCCAATGAGGTTGTTAAACATTCATGCCAAAACCAGAACTCGGACGTCTTTGCCCTAGACGAAGGGCGACCCATTCTCCTGGGCAGTGGGGACTCAGAAGTAACGGAGCCTGACCACCCAGTGTTAGCTTCCATCAAAAAGGAACAGGAAACCGTCTTACTAGACTGAATGTCACTTATCTTTTTAAAAAACTCTCATTTTTACAAAGACCATTTTCCCTCCCTTCCCTGAATTCAGAACTGTAGTTCTCCATGGCATGATACAAACAGGTCCTTGTTCTCTTCTCCTCTTCCCCTTTTCCACATCCCAGCCCCACCTCTGTAAAGGCTTTGTGCATTATAAACCTGGAATGTATCGACTTTCATTCAGGGGATATTGGAAAGATAATGGTCATTATAAACTCAAATTTTGAGAGGTTTTAGATTATTTAAAAGCATACTTGGAACTAATGAAGGGTATATAATAAAACAACTGGAATCCAATTTGGTAAGCTAAAATTATGACTTTCCCTGGGTAAAATGTCTTCTCAGAAAAACAATGTCAGAAAATACAGCGTGCTTCTTAGAGATACGGCTGGGCTCTGTACTATGCAAAATCTAGAAGGTGTGGGGAAACTTTAAACCCAAGAAAACGTTCTTAGTATTCATCCTCCAGGTGTCTTAATTCAGAATACATCCTTTAAGATTATGTCCACTTAAGAAAAATCATCAGTTAAGAAATCTACTTTAACAAAACAAAGAGGAGAAAAAGTAATAATGTGATGGCAATCTTAATTTTTGGGTACAACATGACAAGCTGTGAGTTTGTGTGTTTGTAAGAGAAAAATGTGTGGGTACTTGCTATAAACAGGTGAATTAATGCACATCCTTATCTCATTGCTGGCTTCTTTCCAAGTTGAGCAACAACAAAATGCTGTATTTTAGTTTCTGACAAATTTGTTTTAAAAATCAAATTTGAATGTGGTATTCTATAAATTGCCTTTCTGAATAGAACATGACATGCCATTTTCTAGCAGCTGCCAGTAATAATTTGTTTTACACTAACTTTTAAATCAGTGTGTCTACTGCAGGGAAAAGGATATAGGAATATTCATCTTAGAGGGGAATTTGTGACCAGAAGATGTAGTAACTTCAATGACTGAAAAAGTCAATGCTGATAGTTTACTGGCAACATTAATTGAAGCATCAAAAATAAATGGCAAAGAGAAGTCAGGACAAAAAATCTAATTGCTGTTTGGGGAAAAACTTGAGATGTTTATTCTCCAGGTTTTTGGTTGTTGTTTTTTTTCTTTTTTAATGCCTGAAATTTTCTCCACTGGCCCAAAAGCAGTAAAAATTGTTCATTAATCTTCCGTTAGGCCAATAAAAGAAGGGCCTCACAGGACAAAACAGGAGCCAGAAGTAAGGACTGAAGGAGAAGGGGAGAATAGCTAATAGCTATACTATATGTATATGTTAAAAACTGAATATCCCATCATCCTATTTCATGTATAGTTGAGTTCTCAAATTTGTAAGTTTTTATACATCCTTTCATTGAATAAACGTTTAATTAAATGAGTATATGATGTCATGTCATCTCTGCGTCTTTGTCTACCCAAAGAGATACAGGAAGGGGATGCGTAGTGGAGCAGTGCTTGAGGAGTCATTTTCCCTTTTTTTTTTTTTTTTTTTTGAGATGGAGTCTTGCTCTGTTGCCCAGGCTGGAGTGCAATGGCATGATCTCGGCTCACTGCAACCTCCACCTCCCATATTCAAGAGATTCTCCTGCCTCAGCCTGGCGAGTAGCTGGGATTACAGGCACCTGCCACCATGACCGGCTAATTTTTGTATTTTTTAGTAGAGACAGGGTTTCATCATGTTGGTCAGGCTGGTCTCGAACTTCTGACCTCAGGTATCCACCTGCCTCAGCCTCCCAAAGTTCTGGGATTACAGGCATGAGCCACCGCGCCCGGCAAGGAGTCGTTTTCTTGCTGTATCTTCTCGTCTGCAGAACTTTGGGCAGTTGCTCTAACCTGAGTGACATTTTCCACACTTATAAAATGAAGATGTTGATAACCGCTTTGGGTCATAAGATTGTGAGAATGAAATGAGTGAACTCTGTGAAGATGCTATGATCATCTTGCCCCAACTTTTTATTTTATTTTATTTTATTTTATTTTATTTTATTTTATTTATTTTATTTTATTTTATTTTATTTTATTTTATTTTATTTTATTTTATTTTATTTTATTTTTGAGACAAGAGTCTTGCTCCCTCACCCAGGCTGGAGTGCAGTAGCACAATCTCGGCTCATTGCAACATCTGCCTCCCAGATTCAAGCGATTCTTGTGCTTCAGCCTCCTGAGTAGCTGGGATTACCGGCGTGCGCCACCATACCCAACTAATTTTTGTATTTTTAGTAGAGACAGGGTTTCACCATGTTGGCCAGGCTGGTCTTGAACTCCTAACCTCAGGTGATCTGCCTGCCTCAGCCTCCCAAAGTGCTGGGGTTACAGGTGCGAGGCACCACGCCCAGCCACCTCAATTTTCTTTTACAGGGAAAAAAAGGGAGGCCAGGAGATGTTTACCTAAAGATGACACAAATTGGAATAGCAATATAAACTTTGATTATCAAATATTAAGTGGTGCCAGGCGCAGTGGTTCACTTCTGTAGTCCCAGCACTTTGGGAGGCTGAGGCGGACAGATCACGAGATCAGGAGATTGAGACTATCCTGGGTAACATGGTGAAACCCCCATGTCCACTAAAAATACAAAAAATTAGTCGGGCGTGGTGGCGTGTGCCTGTAGTCCCAGCTACTTGGTAGGCTGAGGCAAGAGAATCGCTTGAACCCGGGAGGCAGAAGTTGCAGTGAGCCAAGATCACACCACTGCACTCCAGCCTGGGTGACAGAGCGAGACCATGTCTAAAAAAAAAAGAATTATTTGTAGGTAGAGTGTAGTTTGTTGTAATAGAATGCAACTTGTTCTCAAGTTGACATTTGCATCTTCATGACAAATTTCAGAACCCTTCAAATATTTAAATTGATTTTTCCTTCGTTTTATTCCTCCATTTTGATCTAGAGCAATGGATCGCTCTACATCATTTGCAGGAAAGCAAGATTTAAGGTTAGAAGTCTTTAAACAAATAAAAAGTTGATTATCTTAAGATATAGATTACTTAATCTGTCTTTTGTTTTCTTTCTTTCTTTTTTTGAGGCACAGTTTCGCTCTTGTTGCCCAGGCAGGAGTGTAATGGCACCATCTCGGCTCACCACAACCTCTGCCTCCTGGGTTCAAGCGATTCTCCTGCCTCAGCCTCCCTAGTAGCTGGGATTGCACCACCACGCCGGGCTAATTTTTTCTTTTTAGTAGAGACGGGGTTTCTCCATGTTGGTTAGGCTGGTCTCAAACTTCCAACCTCAGGTGATCCGCCCACCTCGGCCTCCCAAAGTACTGAGATTACAGGCATGAGCCACCATGCCTGGCCTAATCTGCCTTTCCTAGAACTAGCTCCTTTAACATAATGGTAAGAATATTGACTGAACTATTAGCAGATCTCTAAATAAGATAAAAACTAGGCTGTGACAATTTTTTTTTTTTTTTTTTGAGATGCAGTCTTGCTCTGTTGCAACTGTGACAATTTTTAGTGTGGAAAAAAAAAGGACCAGGATGAAATTATATTATTTGGTTTTGTTCTCAGGCAGATCAAAATATTTCTGAACATAAAAAAGTTATTCAGTGTATGAATCAAGCTTATGCTATTCTCTGGAAAATGTGCAATACCCACCCTGCTGAAATTCCCTGGCTGTTGGGAAGATGGATCCTTGTGAAGAATGCACTGTCAACTGAAAGGCTGAATGGGAGGGAAGCCAGAGACCGTATTGGGTGTCTGCCTGCTATGCCTGCTATGTGCTCTTATTTACTCCTTTTTTTTTTTTTTTTTTTTTTTTTGAGGCGGAATCTTGCTCTGTTGCCCAGACTAGAGTGCAGTGGTGCAATCTCAGCTCACTGCAACCTCCACCTTCTGGGTTCAAGTAATTCTCATGCCTCAGCCTCTGGGGTAGCTAGGATTACAAGTGTGTACCGCGATGCCCGGCTAATTTTTGTATTTTCAGTAGAGGAAGGGTTTCGCCATGTTGGCCAGGCTGGTCTCAAACTTCTGGCCTCAAGTGATTTGCCTGCCTCAGCCTCCCAAATTGCTGTGATTACAGGCGTGAGCCACCGCACGCACCGGGGTTCATTGACTCCTAAGAGTCCTGTCAAACATGTCTTCTGGTTTTTTAGATGAGAAAACTGAGGCCCAGAGAGGCTAAATAACTTTTCTGAGATTACCCAGACAAACAGAAACAGCCAGGATTCAATTCCCCATGTGACTCACTCGAAAAGCAATGCTCTTTCTATTACTTCCCAATGTTATTAACACCCAATATATAAGGTTTGAGCAGTACTAGGAAATGAACAGGTCCCGTGGCCAGGCGTGGTGGCTCATGTCTGTAATTCTAGCACCTTGGGAGGCCAAGGCGGGTGGATCACTTGAGCCCAGGAGTTTGAGACTAGCCTGGGCAACATAGTGAGATCCTGTCCCTACAAACAGTAAACACAATCAGCTGTGTGTGGCGGTGTGTGCCTGTGGTCCCAGCTATTCAGGAGGCTGAGGTGTGAGGATTGCTTGAGCCTGGGAGGGCTCAAGGTTGCAGTGAGCCATGATCGAACCACTGCACTCCAGTCTGGGCAACAGAGTGAGACTCTGTTTCCAAAAAAAAAAGAGAGAGAGAGAAATATAAAGGGGAAAAAAGGCAAGTCTTGTGCAATTGACAAGCCTTTCATTTTGCAAAAAAGAGAAAGCTCTGGGCAAAAAGTGTAAGGCATGGCTTTTCTTGTTCATCTGGCCTACTTTCTTGTGTTTGGCTTTAGATCTAGTTTTGTCCAAATTATACTAAAAAGGAAAAATATTTTCCCAAATATGCAAGCATTTCTGTGAGCTAGAAGCAATGATGGCAGAGGGAAAGGGGAAGGAAAAACGTTTTTACCTGTTAATCTCTTTGTTCTGTCATTAAGGAAATTCACTTATTATAGCCTTTTTATAGCTTTATATTACCACAATGGTCCTCAGACTTCAATGCAACAGAATCTCCTGGAGGGCTTGATGAAACGGATAGCCAGCCCTGCCCCTACAATGTCTCATTCAGTGGGTGTAGTGTAGGGCCAATAATTTCAAACAGATTCCTGGGTGGTGCTGATGCCGGAAGCCATACTTTAAACAGCACAGTGTGACTAGATCGCTTCTGCTATGATGCAACTGCCCTGTCTTGGCCCTATTTGCTTCTCAGAGTTCTAATAACCAGAGGAGCTCATGAAGGGCTGTGAGGGGATTTGTGCCGATTGTGGCATGATTCTTCTTTCGTGGCAAGGTGCTCCTTAATGAGATGTGGGTAAGGTGCAGATCTGTGCGTGGACCCTTAGAAGAAGTGCGTGTGTGGGAAGCTCTGGGGTTTATTCTAAACCTCCCTGTCTTCATTCTCAATGCCTTCGTAATCTGTCAGCACAAAATAAAATGTAGTGGAAAGTAACAAATACCATAAATTATTTTTAAAGAGGCCACCTGTATGCTCTTCCTTATTATAAGGAAGGCAAGGATCCTGATGAAAAGATGAAATGATATTAGTTAATTTGCCAAGATCACACAACTATATTTTTTTCAGACAGGGTCTCGCTCTGTGCAGTGGTGTGAACATGGGTTCACAGCAGCCTTGACTCCTGCCAGGCTCAAGTGATCCTCCCGCCTTGGCCTCCCAAAGTGCTGGGATTACAGGCCTGAGTCACGGTGACTGACTTTCACACAGCTTCTTAGTGGTAATTACAGAGTTCAGGTTTTCCAGTTCCAGGGCCCTTTCTGCTACCATCACACTGTGTAAGAAACTCTTCCTAGCGTTTTGCCATTTCTATTTTTTTTCTGTCTTTTTTTTTTAACAAATGAAAATGGACTAAAGAATTTTTTTCTCTTTCCAGTTAGATGAGAGATACCCACAAGCAAAGGTCTGAAGGCAGCCAGCCAGAGAGAACCAAGGTACTGAAACATACACAACCTGGGGAGACAGGAGTGACCAGGAAGAGACTGCAGGTTTGACGCCCTCCCAACTTTAGTCCCTCCTCCCAACTTGTCCTTCCCTCCCTCTGGAGATGTGCTAGCTAGCAGGCAACAAATGCCCAAAAGGCAACAGGGAGAGGAAAGGAATGTGCATCACACACACAGTAGACTTTAGCTTCTAAATAAGAGCCTGTCTGAGTACAATGCAGACTTGTGCAATTTTTTTTTTTTTTTTGAGACAGAGTTTCGCTCTTGTTGCCCAGGCTGGAGTGCAAAGGTGCGATCTCGGCTCACTGCAACCTCCGCCTCCCAGGTTCAAGCGATTCTCCTGCCTCAGCCTCCTGAGGAGCTGGGATTACAGGCGTGCGCCATCACGCCCGGCTAATTTTGTATTTTTAGTAGAGATGGGGTTTCTCCATGTTGGTCAAGCTGGTCTCAAACTCCTGACCTCAGGTGATCCACCCACCTTGGCCTCCCAAAGTGCTGGGATTACAGACGTGAGCCACTGCGCCCGGCCGTCTTGTGCAATTTTAAGGAAGATCAGTCCCGTTATTCTGAATCTACCAAAATATTCAGAGGGACGGTAGCAGTCATCAGCAGTCACTAAGTTGCTTCTGGAGGAAAGTTTTATCAAAATCTGTCTTTCTCTTGCAGTTACTGATATGAATGCTTTACGGTACATTTTGCTTCCTCGTTTATGAAGCACTTTCACAGTGGGAAAATCTTGTGAAGTACAGTCTTTAGTTACACATTCTGAAATGAGGAATGGCTGAGACAGGGCGGGTGAACTCTTTCTCAGTCACCAGCTGAAGTTTGCACATTAGATATTAAGAAACAATGCAAGCAGGCCGGGCGCGGTGGCTCACGCCTGTAATCCCAGCACTTTGGGAGGCCGAGGTGGGCGGATCACGAGGTCAGGAGATCGAGACCATCCTGGCTAACACGGTGAAACCCCGTCTCTACTAAAAATACAAAAAATTAGCCAGGCAAGGTGGCGGGCGCCTGTAGTCCCAGCTACTCGGGAGGCTGAGGCAGGAGAATGGTGTGAACCCTGGGGGGCGGAGCGTGCAGTGAGCCGAGATCGCGCCACTGCACTCCAGCCTGGGCAAGAGCGAGACTCTGTCTCAAAAAAAAAAAAAAAAAAGAAACGATGCAAGCATCTTATAGATTGTCTTCTATGTGTTTCTAAGGACACAGAGAAGGCAAAAGAGTTGTTGTCTCTCTGTCCCAAATTGTGAGACCCATATACTGAGCTGCCAACTCCACTGACTCTTGGATATCTCTTAGGTTTCTCAAATTGCCCCCACGCTCATGTCAGTCTGTGCCTCCGTATCCAGGTTGGCAATCTAGAAACTTCATTCTTCACCCCACAGTTCCCACAGAAGATAATCAGGTAATGTGCCCTGTCGATCTGCCTCCTAACAGCTCTTGATCTCACCCACGGATCTCCAGCCAAACTGCACCTACTTTAATATAGGCCATTATCAGTTCTTGTCTGGATTATTCTCTTTTTTTAAACTTTTATTAATTGTATTTTTTATTTTTTTTTAAGAGACAGGAGTCTCCCTATGTTGGTTAGGCTGATCTCAAACTCTTAGGCTCAAGAGATCCTCCCACCTTAGCCTCCTGCCTGGGACTACAGCTGCATCCCATCACACCCAGCTTGCCTGGATTATTCTAACAGCGTGTAAGCAAACCTCCTCTCAACCTGCGGGCCTCAATTCTCTGCAAGATAGATGCCACTGACATTTTAGGTGAAATATCTGTCTTATGCAGGGCTGTTCTGTGCCATACAAGATGTCAAACATCTGTGGCTGTAACTCAGTACATACTGTAACACCCTAGCTGTTGTGGTAACCAGACACGTGGCAGCACAAACCAGGGTGGAGAGTGGGACCTTTCACTAGCCCGACACTGAGGATCACTACGGTAAGAGGATTGCGTCTTTTCCCTGCCAAACTATTTCAATGACTTTGTAGGATAAATGTCACATCTTGAAATGGCCCCCTGGCCATCTCTGCAATATCATTTCTATAGTCTTTAAGAAGGACCCTAGTTATGTTTAGATTTCAAATTCTAGAGGCAATTCCATCTGCTTTTCCGGGAATTAGGTAAGCCCCCAAGAGTCACAGGGATAAGTAGAATCAAGCACGATGTGGTTTTAAAATTAGCCTTATTTAGAGTATTGCCTCTTTGTTCATTAATTATACCTAGTTACTTGAGATTATTAAAACAAATAGAAAAAAAAAACACAGGGTTAAGAATTAGCACTGGGCTTTAGTACTCAGTATCCTTTTGTGGGCGCATTAGACTTAGGTCCTCATTTCATTATTTAGGTATTGTTATTCTACCTCTGGTCTCTAAACATAGGTGTTATACTCAGTGAAGCCTCTCTTGAAGGTTACATGTTTTTTGTTGGGTTTTTTTTTTTTGTTTTTTTTTGAGACGGAGTCTCGCTCTCTCACCCAGGCTGGAGTGCAGTGGCGCGATCTCGGCTCGCTGCAAGCTCCGCCTCCCGGGTTCATGCCATTCTCCTGCCTCAGCCTCTCAGAGTAGCTGGGACTACAGGCGCCCGCCAGCACGCCCGGCTAATTTTCCACGCCCGGCTAATTTTTTTTTTTGTATTTTTAGTAGAGATGGGATTTCACCGTGGTCTCGATCCCCTGACCTCGTGATCCGCCCGCCTCGGCCTCCCAAAGTGCTGGGATTACAAGCGTGAGCCACTGCACCCGGCCTGAAGGTTACATGTTAAACTACCCTTCTCCTGTTAAAACTTTTAACGTCGGCTGGGCGCGGTGGCTCACGCCTGTAATCCCAGCACTTTGGGAGGCCGAGGCGGGCAGATCACGAGGTCAGGAGGTCGAGACCATCCTAGCTAACACGGTGAAAACCCGTCTCTACTAAAAATAGAAAAAATTAGCCGGGCGTGGTGGCCGGCGCCTGTAGTCCCAGCTACTCGGGAGGCTGAGGCAGGAGAATGGCGTGAACCCGGGAGGCGGAGCTTGCAGTGAGCTGAGATCGCGCCACTGCACTCCAGCCTGGGCGACAGAGCAAGACTCCGTCTCAAAAAAAAAAAAAAAAAAAAAAAACTTTTAATGTCAACAAATGATAGAAGAAGAATATGCACAGTTGCAAGAAGACCTCACTCAAACCTGTAAAATACTACAGTAAAGATGTCTCACACCTGTAATCCCAACACTTTGGGAGGCTAAGGCAGGAGGATGGCTTGAGTCCAGGAGTTGGAGACCACTAGCCTAGGCAACATAGGGAGGTCCCGTCTTTACAAAATATAAAAAATTATCTGGACATGGTGGGGCACACCTGTGGGTGTTGTAGAGGCTGAGGTGGGAGGATTGCTTGAGCCAAGGAGGTTGAGGCTGCAGTGAGCCATGATTGCATCACTGCACTCCAGCCTGGGTGATAGAGTGAGACCCTTTCTCAAATAAATAAATCATGCTTATTTTCACCACCATGCTATCTTCAAATCCTGGTTAGCTTAGCCAAACCTGTGTTATCACTTCAGTCTCAGCTTTCTCATATTAAAAGAAGGGCTCAGCTTATTTTCCTAATTCCAATTATATAGGTTGGAGATAATAAGCAGTCTGTTAGGAGAAGCTCGCATTTGTATCAAAGTTATACCAGGTCGTCTGTGACCAGCAGATCCATTTCCAGAATCTCATTAGAA
The DNA here is from genome assembly GCF_009828535.3 of Hylobates moloch. Taxonomy (NCBI): domain Eukaryota; kingdom Metazoa; phylum Chordata; class Mammalia; order Primates; family Hylobatidae; genus Hylobates; species Hylobates moloch. The sequence continues at coordinate 2,296,703 of NW_026652304.1, forward strand.
ATGAATAGTCGGCTGGGCGCGGTGGCTCATGCCTGTAATCCCAGCACTTTGGGAGGCCAAGGCGGGTGGATTACAAGGTCAGGAGATCGAGACCATCCTGGCTAACATGGTGAAACCCCGTTTCTACCAAAAATACAAAAAATTAGACGGGTGTGGTGGCAGGCGCCTGTAGTCCCAGCTACTCGGGAGGCTGAGGCAGGAGAATGGCATGAACCCGGTAGGCGGAGGTTGCAGTAAGCTGAGATCGCGCCACTGCAATCCAGCCTGGGTGACAGAGCGAGACTCCGTCTCGAGAAAAAAAAAAAAAGAAATAACAGTCAGGGCTGGGCACAGTGGCTCATGCCTCTAATCCCAGCACTTTAAGAGGCTGTGGTGGGCGGATCAGTTGATGCCGGGAGTTCAAGACTAGCTTGGCTAACATGGAAAAACTCCGTCTCTACTAAAAATGCAAAAATTAGCTGGGCATAGTGGTGAGGGCCTATAGTCCCAGCTACTCAGGAGGCTGAGGCATGAGAATTGCTTGAACCTGGGAGGCGGAGGTTGCAGTGAGCCTCAATTGCACTACTGCACTCCAGCCTGGGTGGAGTGAGACTCTGTCTCAAAAAAAAAAAAAAAAAAAAAAAAGAAAAAGAAAAAGAAAAAAATGGTCATGTTGTTTAACTGAAGTCACAAGTCTCTGATTCCAGAGAGCGTCCTGCCCCATGCCTGGAAGGAAGGAATGTGTGCTCAGAGAGACCAAGAAGAATCTAGACAGACAGGCCTTGCTATGTTTCCCCACTCAGTCTGCTAGCATTAGATCATATCCCTTTTGTCCAATCATATTTCTCCACGTCCATACTTTGTTGAACCTACACATTAAAATGGACAATTTCCCCTGCATTTTTAGGTCTTCATTCTGAAGGCTCCCAGGTACACATTAATAAAATTTGTATGGCTTTTATTTAAAAAAGAATAGGGCCAGGTGTGGTGGCGCATGCCTGTTATCCGAGCACTCTGGGAGGCTGAGGTGGGTGGACTGCTTGAGTCCAGGAGTTTGAGACCAGCCTGAGCAACATACCAAAACCCCATCTCTATTAAACATGTATGTATATAATTCTCTATTCTTGACTAGGATTTCAAAACAACAAAAAATAGAATACACTTTGGGGGGCCAAGACAGAATTGTTTTAGGCCAGGAGTTCGAGACCAGCGTGGGCAACATGGCAAGACCCCATTTCATGGTGGCACATGCCTGTAGTCCCAGCTACTCAGGAGATGGGAGGATCCCTTGAGTCCAGGGGTTCAAGGTTACACTGAGCTCTGATGGCATCACTGCATTCCAGCCTGGGTGACAGAGCCATACCCCACCTCTACAAAATATGAAATCAAAATAAAAATAAATGTTTAAAAGTTAAAGAAAAAAAAAGAAATAGTCACGTAGATTTGAATTTAGTGACACTGATTTTGTGTTCGGGTTCCAAGCTCTACTACTATCTGGGAATCCTTGGACTGCGTCCATTTCCTTTCTTACAGGGTTGGAGAAAGAGGTTCTAACTCTAGTTCTGGTTATTGGTTGGCATTTCAGAGAAGGTTTGTGTGACTATCCAAAAACTGTACATAAAACTTTATATTGGGGAGTCAGAGGTCAGCTAGAAGCTTAATGAGATTCTAATTAAAGGAGCCCAGGACCCAAAAAGGTTATGATCATGAATAGAGATCTTTGTGGACTCACGCCTATCCTAGATACATTCATTCCAAACTCTCATGATGCTGTATGAACAAAGGGTGCTAAGTAGTTAAAAGCAGAGCTTAAATGTATGACGAATATCACAACAGACAAGAGAAAAGCAATCGAAACTGAATCGCAGTGAAATTACAGAAAGAAAATCCATGGCATTTAATTAGATTGCATTTTATTTAGATAAATGAAAATTTGCCCCAAACAGAACTAGGAATCAAATATTGTCTTGGACTAGAGGTAATTGCTAAGCTGGAAGCTATATTGAAAACTAAAATTTCCAGCCCTTGACTATCTGTAGTTCCAAACATCAAAGGAAAATATTGGAACAATTTATCTATGTACAGAGAGAGGCAACTCATGGGTACCATAAGCAAAACAACCTGAGGGGGAACATTGGATATTACAAGAAGTGGTGAGAGTTTACAAGTCTTGCATTGCTTTCTATTGTACATGGCTCTGTAGTAATGCCAAAAATAACAAAATGTAGGCACTTGCTCTGACTTCTGCAGTTTACATTAGATTATTATGTACTTCATAAATTAACAGCAGCTTTAGAATTATAAAACAGTATTGTATTTCATGCTACTGTTGGTGTTCTTCTTGTTAAAATAATGTTCTCAACGGACATAGATACAGAGCTTGTACAGAAGTAACTCTGGGCACATCCAGATAGTACAAAAAGCAGTCATGAAGCAGCTACTCATGGAATCTCAACTGTGATGGCCAGCGAGCACCTGGCCACAGGTGGTAGGAAAAGACAAACGCAGGTGGAATTTAAACAAAAACATCAATTTCCCACAAACTACACAAATCTTTAATCTGTTCAAAACAGCACAGAATGTCTTCCTGCCATAGAGAGGAAGTCAATATGAACTTGTTATAAATTGCTGTCATTTCCAAAACTCTTTAGTTGATGTTCAGAACTAGACACCAGCACTTGGATTTAAATCTCAGTTGGCCAAAAAAAAAAAAATATATATATATATATCTCTCTCTCTCTCTCTCTCTCTCTCAGAGGTTTTTTGAATTTGGGGATTCTAATAATGACGCATGGGTAGCTATTATATATATTTGAGAATAACTCCTAAAAGATGACTTCCAACTACAAACAATACTATACACTGCTATCATGAGGTGTTTTACTAATATGGCCAATCCCAATTATGTATGAAGTTAGATTTGTTAGCATAAAAGAAACTACTTTCGGTTTTAAAAGCAAACTTTCTTTCCATTAAAACTAGGCTTTCCAGCTAATCAGCAGTCAAAATTTAAATTTTCAAACTGGAGTACCAAGTTTGAATAAAATCTAGAAAGCTATATGCCAGGCCAGTTCTATATGTCAAGAGTAGATAAGTGACACTATTCTTTGTGTGACAATTGTCTGACAAAACCCTTAATGTAGGCTGAGGCAGGAGAATCGCTGGAATCTGGGAGGTGGAGGTTGCGGTGAGCTGAGATCGTGCCATTGCACTCCAGCCTGGGCAACAAGAGCGAAACTCTGTCTCAAAAATAAACCCTTAATGTATTAGCATGACTCATCATTTTGACATTTAAAAAATTTTCCAAGATTATTTCAGGAAAGGCATTTTTACTATTAAGCTTTCTTAAAATTTCTTTCTAGAGACATTTGTTATTGTTCGAAACCAAAAATATTAACACAAAAAAATTGACATTTTCAGGAATTACCAGATGGTAGAATTGTAGCAAGAATGTCAATCTGAAAAGCCACTGGTTTACTTCAGGAAAAGCATCTCGGCCATGGCTTCCTCTGAACACACAACTCAAACCAGTGAAAAGGGGTTTGATGTAATGGCTGCATCAGAAAGTTCTAGCTTATCAATCATTATCTTTATCATTCTAATGTGGTACACATATGTCCAGGCTTCCTGGTATCTAATAAAACCAGCAAATCTAAGTGAAGCAAATATTTTATTTAAATCAGTCGTCAAATCACAACTTATCCAAATGAATGTGTTGCAACATTGTTCTTAAAAGAATGGCACAAATATGGCACAAACACAATCCAGTATCTATCAAAATACCATCTGTAAAGAACCTGACTTATTTCATGCCGTGTGTGAATGCAGTCCAGCATATAAGAGTAGAATCAAAAACTTACAACAATTCTTTTCTTCATAACATATAAAACACTTCACTACTTTGCCTCAGGAGTAAGCATACTTATAGGTCCAAACAACCATAACAAGTAGGAAAAAGGATGTAAAGTTAATTTGCTACCAGAAGATAACTTCTTTCTAACCTCCACTGGGTTAGAAAGAAAAATTTCCCAATGACAACAGAACATTCTGTATGTTTCAAAATGCTTTTTAGTTTTAGCACACTCCGCGTAATAGGAAAGTGACCAATTTCAGAGTACCACTAAATATGGACCTCAATCATTAGTGAATTTTAAAGAATTGTGCCTTGATCAGGAATGTTACATCTAGGAAGCTTTGTTTTTCGTGGGTTATAACTGAGGCTTAAAGCTCCCCAAGGCTGCACTATGGCACATGCCCCATCATATACTGTGTGATATAAAAAGCATGTAGTATCCTGCACATTTCCTTAAACATTAAGAAAAAAATATACAATAGATACAGAAAGAGGATTACTTAAAACATACATATAAATACGTAAAGAATGATACTCCAGTTTGAGAAGCAGAACTAGGTATTGCCGACTCCAGTTCCAGGTTAAGAATTTAGGACCTTAAATCAGAATTTATATGGTTATCAAGGGAAAATAGTAGGTTGGTCTTGGAAAGAGGAAATGTTAAATGGCTCTAGCTCCTGATGAAGCCTCAGGATTGTCAGGGGCTCTCTAGAAATGAGATCAGTTGATGTGCCTGCTCTCCGATTCTCAAAGTTCTGAAATACTGGTCTTCAGTCTCAGCAGCAGCATTCATTTTCTTCTACTACTTGTCTTCACATTCTGGTCTTCCAAATAGACAATGAGTTTAACTGTAGGAGGAGGAAGAATCAACGTAAATAAAATCTCCTTTTTCTCTCTCATTTATAAACAACAGGATAGTTGTCAAAGTGACCTAACAATACCATAGTTTAACTCCATTAAAAAAACAAAGATGGGGCCAGGCGCGGTGGCTCATGCCTGTAATCCCAGCACTTTGTGAGGCTGAGGAGGGAGGATCATGAGGTAAAGAGACTGAGACCATCCTGGCCAACATGGTGAAACCCCGTCTCTACTAAAAATACAAAAATAAGCTGGGCATGGTGGCATGCACCTATAGTCCCAGCTATTCAGGAGGCTGAGGCAGGAGAATCGCTTGAACCCAGGAGGTGGAGGTTGCAGTAAGCTGAGATTGTGCCTCTGCACTCCAGCCTGGCGACAGAGCAAGACTCTGTCTCAAAAACAAACAAACAAACAAACAAACAAACAAACAAAAAACAAAGATAGGGCCGGGTGCAGTGGCTCATGCCTGTAATCCCAGCACTTTAGGAAGCCGAGGCGGGCAGATCACTTGAGGTTAGGAGTTCGAAACCATCCTGGGGGAAGCTCCGTCTCTACTAAAAATACAAAAATAAGCTGGGCATGGTGGCACGTGTCTGTAATCCCAGCTACTCAGGAGGCTCTCAGCCTCACTGTGTCACCCCAGCTGGAGTGCAGTGGCGCAATCTTGGCTCACTGCAACCTCAGTCTCCCAGGTTCAAGTGATCCTCCTGCCTCGGTGACAGAGTGAGACTCTGTCTCAAAAACAAAACAAAACAAAACAAAACGAAGATGGGTTGGGCACAGTGGCTCACGACTGTAATCCTAGCACTTTGGGAGGCTGAGACAGGAGGATTTCTTTTTTTTTTTTTTTTTTTCTTGAGACGGAGTCTCGCTCTGTCGCCCAGGCTGGAGTGCAGTGGCCCGATCTCGGCTCACTGCAAGCTCCGCCTCCCGGGTTCACGCCATTCTCCTGCCTCAGCCTCTCCGAGTAGCTGGGACTACAGGCGCCCGCCACCACGCCCGGCTAATTTTTTGTATTTTTAGTAGAGACGAGGTTTCACCGCGGTCTCGATCTCCTGACCTCGTGATCCGCCCGCCTCGGCCTCCCAAAGTGCTGGGATTACAAGCGTGAGCCACCGCGCCCGGCGACAGGAGGATTTCTTGAGGCCAGGAGACCAGCCTGGGCAACACAGCAAGACCCTTGTCTCTACAAAAAAATTTGACAATTAGCTGGGAGTGGTGGCATGTGCCTGTGGTCCCAGCAGCTATTCAGGAGACAAAGGCAGAGGCAGGCGATTTGCTTTAGCCCAGGAGGTCAAGGTTGCAGCAATCCATGATTGCACCACGGCATTCCAGCCTGGGTGACACAGCAAGGCTCTCTCAGAAAACAAAGATAGGGCTGGGCGCGGTAGCTCAAAAAAACAAAACAAAAAACAAAGAAAAGCCGGGTGCAGTGGCTCACGCCTGTAATCTCAGCACTTTGGGAGGCCGAGGCAGGCGGATCACGAGGTGAGGAGATCGAGACCATCCTGGCTAACACGGTGAAACCCCATCTCTACTAAAAATACAAAAAATTAGCCAGGTGTGGTGGCGGGCGCCTGTAGTCCCAGCTACTCCGGAGGCTGAGGCAGGAGAATGGCATGAACCCAGGAGGCAGAGCTTGCAGTGAGCCGAGATCGTGCCACTGCACTCAAGCCTGGGCAACAGAGCGACACTCCGTCTCAAAAAACAAAACAAAACAAAACAAAAAACAAAGATGGGGAAGGTCTTGTATTATGTCACACCACCATAAAACTAGCCACTGCAAGTAACTAACACAATGAGGGTCGGTCATTATATGCACTGGAAAATTTTTTAAAATACTTGTTACTACTGCTAGGGGAAAAAAATCCATTTTTTCTGAAAGAGCTATCAGCCATATTTCAGGCAGTTTAATATTAACCCATTTTGGGGCACTAGTTTTTTTTTTTTTTTTTTTTTTTTTTTGTGATGGAGTCTCACTCTGTCGCCCAGGCTGGAGTGCAGTGGTGCAATCTCAGCTCACCGCAACCTCTGCCTCCCAGGTTCAAGCAATTCTCCTGCCTCAGCCTCCCGAGTAGCTGGGAATACAGGCGCCCACCACCACACCCAGCTAATTTTTGTATTTTTAGTAGAGACAAGGTTTCACCATGTTGGTCAGGCTGGTCTCAAACTCCTGACCTCAGGTGATCCACCAGCCTCGGCCTCCCAAACTGCTGGAATTACAGGCGTGAGCTAGCACGCCCAGCCATTGGAGCACTAGTTATTTTTTAAAAAACTCAACAAGCTAGTTGAGTGAACACAATGTATTTCTTATGCCTTTGGGTCAAACACACACATGTGCACACACACATGCCACTTTATTTTCTTCTAAAGCAGTCACATTAGGGGGTAAAATGAAGCCATTCTTTTCATAACATCGATAAGACTAAATGGCATTTCAATCACCAAAAACCATGAAACTATCATAGATCTTTGAATCTAGTTGATGGTTATTTTCCTCAACTGAAGGTTCTACATGAAGGCATTAATTATTTGCTCCCGATTCCTTATATAACAAATTTGCCATCTATTGGCATAAAAGAGAAAAATTATCTTAGAAGACAAGGAAGCTTACCTGCATGATGTTTTAAGATTCTGTAAGTTCTGACTTTGCAGATTCTCTCTCTTGTTTCTGTAACTCCTCCTGTGCTTGGGGTGTGATCGCTTTATCTGATTCACTGTGCACTTTTCCTTCCTGCAATTCTACTTCCTGGGCATCTTCCTTCTCTTTTTGTTTTGGTCCATTTGTATCTGGGGACTCTTTGGTTAAGCCTCCTGAGGCATCAGTATCAGCCAGGGCTGAGTTCTGGTTTTCAGGGTCATCGACATCATCACCTTTTTCATCTTCTTTTGGTTCAACTAGTGACTTCTCTATTCTTTCTGCTAACAAGGCATGACCATCATCTTCTGGCACAGACTTTGTTCCAGCTCCATCTCCCTCTTCCTCAGATGGGAGGACGACCTCTTCCAGCTGCTGATCATTTACAGTGGAACCTTCTACCTCAACAGTCGTGGTCTTTTCTGAGGCTTCACTCACGTCTTTGGAAATATCAGAATGTGCTTGTCCCACTGCGGTTGACTCTGACTCCTCTTTGGCTGAAGTAATTGGTGTTTCATCCTGTGCAGAGGCCTGAGGTTCCTCTCCTTCTTTCTCCGTTTCCCGTCCAGCGTCCTGGTTGTCAGCTTCTATCACGTGAGCTTGCGTCTGTAACTCAGACGTCAACATTTCGGTGGCTGTTTCTTCTGTACGTACAAACTGGTCAACGGCTGTCTGAATGATGTTTTGGACAAGTTTACTGCTTTTGGTCTCAAGTTCCAAAATCCCATTTTCAGGCTGTAAATCCTCCTCGATTGCTACACTCACTTTGACCTCCTGGCAAGCAACCTGCTCATCGACTTCATCTGACTTCCACTTCAGTGATGTGGTTTTCTCTCCTTCCAGGTCGGAACTTAAGCCTTTTTCGGTAGTAGCAGATACTATCACTGGTGTCAATTTTGCCTGACACTCGGGCCCTGTGGGCACAGCATCTTCCCCTGGATGAGCAGCAAAGTCTTCATTTTTTTCAGAGGATTTCTCTTCCAGAACTAAATGTGCACCTGCAGGCTCCAATGTTTCACCTGTTTCTAAAATGTTGACAGTTTCTCCTAAGACCTTTTCCTCCTCTGCAGCAGCTGTTAGAGTGAATGATGCCTCAGAGCTCTGAACTTGAATTTTGGTGCATACTGCCTCCTCTTGACCTGGGCAGGGAGGAGGGCTTCCTTCCAAACTGCTGACTTCCTTTGCCCCATCTATGATGGGCACATTCACTGTCTGGAGGAGCTGCTTACTGACCTCTTCAGATACGGTAACAGCTGTTTCATGCTCAAGCTTCTCTTCATTCACATGGGTTGGCTCTGCTTCTGTTTTCTCCCTTTCGACTTGAACTACCATCTCTCTCTCCACGGGGGATGGAGCAGACTTAGCATGACTCTGCAGTTCAAGACCATCATCCTTTTTACATTCAGCTTCTTCTGTCCCTTCATCTTTAAGGGCAACTTCGGTGACCTTTTCCTTACTGACTGTTATGCCTGTGTCTATAGACCCGTCAAGTCCTTCGACAAATGGTACGTCTTTGGTTTTCTCATCAGCATACTGGCCAGCCTCTTGAGTCCCCTCAGTCTTTGACAGAATGGATACAGTTTCCACCGACACCTCTTTATCTGTATGTTCTAGAGTGTCTTCCATCTTTGACTGTTCTTTAGTTTCTTCCTGGAACACAAAATTGGAACGTGCTGGAGGCCTCTCTTTCTGTGCAGGAACTGCCTCTGCTTCTGTGCCCCCTGACTGGGTACCAGATGCGACCTCATTCTCCTCATGGATTTCCACAATCTCGTCTTTCTGGGTTGTGCCTGGCGCGTCAAAGTCTGCTATGGGGGTGCTTCCATTGGTCTCACTGTCTGTAGGGGTTTCCACTGAGTCAGGGGGGATAGCCTGTTCCATCACCATCTCCTGTGATTTTACCCCAGCTAAGGTTTCGGCTTGACAAGTGGTTACAACCTCACTGGACTCTATGCTCTCTGTGACTTCAGGAGCTTTTTCAAAGCTTTCTGGGGTGGTCTGCCCCACCACCTTCCCTTGTGTAAAAGGCTCAGTTTTTGCCTCCTGAGCATCTACTTTCAACACTACATCCGTTTCTTTCTTCAGACCCGGCGCTTCAGCATCCTCTTCTAGTCTTTCTGCCTCTGCTCTCTGCACAGGCTGAAGTGCGTCTTGTGGTCCACCGGTGCCAGGCAGCTGGGATTCCTCTTTCACTTTTTCTGCCACTGCCTGGAGGACCTCTTGAGTCCGCCTCTCTTGCTCTTCTATGTCAGGTAGGCCACCTTCCACCTCCTGCACCGGAGTGGCCTCCTCTGTGGTGTCTGGGGAGTCGGTTAACTGGGAGACTGCTGACACCATTTCTGTGGTCTCTTCAGCAGCAGATGCTTCAGTTCCTTCTTCAGCACCCAATGGCCCTGCAGTTTCTGCAGCTGTCACAGCTTCAGGGGTCAATTCCACCTCACTAACGACCGTGTCTCCCTGGGCCTCTCTGTTCTCTGGCAGAGGTTCGGTAACTGCGGGGGGTTCTTCTTCTGCAATTACTTCTCTTTCCAATACCTCCTCAGTTAACGGTGCGGCTTCAGCTTCTATTTGTTCAAGAGGTTCTGTCACTGAAGCAGATATCCACGAAGGAGACCTTTCTTCAATAATGGTGGCTGCCCTCGTCCCGTCAATGACAGCCGCTGCCATCATATGAGCCTGACTCTCGCTGAGCTCCTTGGACACCTCAGCGGCTGCCTTCTGCTCGGGCTGCTCTGTGCTTTTGTGGGCTTGCTGTGCCTCCATTTTCTCCCTTTCTACAGCATCATACTCAGACAGAGGGACCACGGCCGGGACATCAGAGTCATCTTCGTTGGCCCCTGTTGGCCCTGCGTCTTCAACAGGGGCTTGTTCTTGTTTCCCATCTGGCCTTTTCTTCCTTCGTCCAGGAATAAACTTCTTGATTGAGACCCAAGATTCTTCTTTCCCGGGTTCAGCATCTGGAGTGGAATGTTCTACACCAGACCCAGCTATGGAGTCTTCACTTTTCTCTTCCAGCTTGGACTTTGATTTTTTTCTTGGCGTGACTAACCTTTTAAATGACTCCCAGGTGGAAACGCCCTCCCCTTCGGTAGGGCTTCCAGCTTGCTCGGGGGAGGAACTTCCCTGCCCTGGATCATGTTCTTGGGAACCAGCAAGGATCCCGTCTGTCCCCATCTCTTTGTCTTTTCCGGCCTCATCGGCTTTCTGGTTGTCTCCTCCCATTGCTTTTGGTCCCCCTTCCTCATCAGAAGAGGATCCTTTCCTTGCTCTTTTCTTGGATGATCCCACACAAATTAAAGCTTCCCAAGATACTGAGGTATCCACCTTGCGCTTCGGTTCTTCTGGCTTTGGCTCTTCCACGCTCCCTTTCATTTCGTCTTGCATTTCAGAGGCTGCGCTCTCGGTGGAAGACAAGGTAGCGCTCTTGACCTTGTCCAGCTCATCTTCTTTATCACTTTCCGAAGGCCGTCTAACGCGCTTCTTGGGCGTCACCATCTTTTTGAATGATGCCCAGGGAGTGACACCTTCTCTTTTTTTCTCTCCATCGGAAGTAGCTCCTTCTTCAGCTTCCCCATCCTGCTGCACCTCAGCTAAGCCCTTTTCCAGACACGTGATCTCCTCAGGCTCCTCAGGGGATGAGGCAGAGCTCTCGCCCTTTTGCTCCTCGTGGCTGTCCGGAGAATCGGCTGGAACCTGAGTGTGCTCCCCTGACTCCTCGTCTCCTCCTCCTCTTTTCCCTTTCTGTTTCTTTCCAGAAAGCTTTTTTAAGCCAGTGCTGGTAAAAAGCTTCTTTAGTGGACTTCCCTGCACCTTCATTCTCTCCTGTGATGACAGCATTTCCACCTCACTCACAACGCCTTCGGGGGGTTTGGACAGCACCTTCTCATCAGGACCGAGGTCAGCTCCCTGTGTAGGGTCCTCTCCAGAAACACATGTTTCTTTGAGCTTCATCAGCATCTTGGCAGGTTCGGCTTCCTGAGGTTCTGCATTCATTTCAACCAATTCTTCAGCTGGCACAGACCCTGCTGTTTCTTCCACCTCCGTTTTCTGCTCCTCGGTTCTGTCCTCCACGGTGCTAACGTGGACTTCGGCCACAACCTCTTCTTGGTGGACTTCTATTTTCTCATCAAACACTTCTGTTGCCAACGGAGCAGGTTTCTCCTCAGAGGGTCCCTGCGAGCCACTGACTTGCTCCTCTGAGGGCAGCTCGACTTTCTCATATTCAGCTGATAACCGGCGCTCGTGGGCGCTTTCTGCCGGCTCCTGTGGGTGGGCTTGTTCGGAGGCGGTCAGCTTCTCGGAGGCAGCCTCTGCCTTTCCGTTTTCTTCTGTGTCTACTTTTTCTGGCTCTTGTTCCTTTTTCTTCTCTGAAGCTTCCACTTCATCCTCCTTCGGCTTCTTGAAACTGGTCTTTTTGCGCCAGCCGGCCCAACCTTGAGTGAAGAATTTTTTGAAGGTCGATCCCGTTTCACTGGTCACGGGACTAGTCGGAGATTCTGCAGACTTGCTGGGTTCTTTTTCTTGTTTCTCTTCTCCTTCCTCTTTGCATTCCTCCACTGCTTGGCCAGATTCGGCTGGGGGAGAAATTTCCGCTTGGCTTTGCTCGTGCTTCAGGGTCTCTTCAGGTTTTTCTGTAGATTGTTTGGGTTCGCTTTCTTTGGATGCTGCTTCTCCAGCCCCAAGGCTGGGTTCCTGGTGGTCGCCAGCCCCTGCTGCTGCTTCCCCTTCATCTTTTTTCACAGTGAGTAGCTGGACAGTGTCAGGCTTCTCTGTCTTATCCTTTTTCACAGTGAATTTAAAGCCAACAAACTTAAACACCTTCTTAAATCCAATATCATTAGCCTGGGACTCAGTGGGTTGTGTTAGCTCTTCTAAATTGCTTTCTGAAGAAGGAATCTGTTCGATTATTTCAGGCGTCTCCTCCTGCCCATCATCTGTGACGTCGTGAACAACCGCTGACTTAGCAGCCATCTCCTTATCGGAGTCTCTTTCGCTCACATCTTCAGAGTCTCTCTCACCAACTATTAACAAAGAGGGGCGGGAGGTGGGGAGAAGAGAAAAGGTGATTACAATTCAAGAAAATTGTTTTTCTCAGACAGGGCCTCACTCTCTTGCCCCGGCTGGAGTGCAGTGGTGTGGTCTCAGCTCACTGCAGCCTCAACCTCCCAGGCTCAAAGAATCCTCCCACCTCAGCATCCCGAGTAGCTGGGACAACAGGCACATGCCACCATGTCCAGCTAAGATTTTTATTTTCTGTAGAGATGAGATCTCACTATGTTGTCCAGGCTGGTCTCCAACTGCTGGGCTCAAGTGACCCTCCTGACTCAGCTTCTCAAAGCGGTGGGATTACAACTGTGAGCTACAGTGCCCAGCCCAAGAAAATTAACTTTTTTTTGAGACAGAGTCTCACTCTGTCTCCCAGGCTGGAGCGCAGTGGCACGATCTCGGCTCACTGTAACCTCTGCCCCAGGTTCAAATGATTCTCCCACCTCAGCCTCCCGATTAGCTGGGATTACAGGTGTCTGTCACCATGCCCAGCTAATTTTTTTTTTTTTTTGAGACGGAGTCTCGCTCTGTCGCCCAGGCTGGAGTGCAGAGGCGTGATCGCGGCTCACTGCAAGCTCCGCCTCCTGGGTTCACGCCATTCTCCTGCCTCAGCCTCCCGAGTAGCTGGGACTACAGGCGCCCGCCACCACGCCTGGCTAATTTTTTTTTTTTTTGTATTTTTAGTAGAGACGGGGTTTCACCGTGTTAGCCAGAATGGTCTCGATCTTCTGACCTCGTGATCCACCTGCCTCTGCCTCCCAAAGTGCTGGGATTACAGGCGTGAGCCACCACGCCCAGTCAATTTTTGTATTTTTAGTAGAGGAGGGGTTTCACCATGCTGGCCAGGCTGGTCTCGAGCTCCTGACCTCTAGTGATCCACCCACCTCAGCCTCCCAAAGTGCTGGGATTACAGGCGTGAGCCACTGCGCCCAGTGAAAATTAAATATTTTAAAAATATGACCAATTAATGCTTTCTTTAATGCCAGGCAATTCAAGGATAAAGTGAGATTTTACAGAGATTTGCAAATCTTAATAGATTAATGTCTACTTCTTTCCAATGACCTTCAAAAATTCAGGTTCAAAGAGAATTATCTGCTCTTTTTGTTGCTTGTTAAAGGGAAAGTTGACAAACTTAACTATCAAAAAATTAGTTCCACATAAGTAGTCATGGCACCTCTAAGAGTGAGTCAACCAGGTAGTCTATCTTCTGTTGCAATGTAAGATGGAATCCCACATCACACCCATATTTTAAACAAGAATCCATCAAGTTTTAGATATAACTTCCCACTTAACAGGAAATATAGGGTTTGAGGAACAAGCTAAAGAACAAACAAGTATCTACACAAATCTAAAGAAGGGGACATTCTATGTGGTAACTAAGTCTGACATCAACAGGTTCCCAAAAGGGACCAGAGCTCTTTGGAGAAATTCCAGGCTGGGTCAGAGGACGTATGAAGAATATTTTGTTGTGACAGAAAGGAGATGCTCAAAAGCTGATGGAGGTGTCAAAAGGACACAAGAAATGGCTTGAAGGGGCTCCCAATGCCCAAACTTTGAAGCATAGAAAAGAATAATGGATCCTTTGTAGTTTACGAGAGTGACCATTGGGTGTTCATGTGCAATGTGTGCATTGTTACCACGATGGCACATTACTCGTCTGACGTGAAAAAGAAAAAGAAAGAGAATAATGACATTGATGAGTTACAACACATTGAATAAAAAAAGAATCCATGAATCGAGAGTGATACTAAAAAAGGTAAATCAGAAGGGACCACTTCTTTAAGGAAAAAAAATGTCAATAAATATAGATATAACTTCCACTTTGATCCTCAAAGTCATTATTGTTAGAATTTTAGATTTAGAAAATCACAATTTACAGACACCATTTTAATAACTCATTCAGTCAAGGATCATACTGCTAAAACCATCAGGTAAAAGGCTGTCAGGAAACATACGTTCAGAATACCAACATACAGATTACTTAATTTCAAAAAAATGTCCTTGACAATGGAGAAATCTGGCAGGCACCACCTTAACCAAGTGATCACATTGAACATCCTCAATAATGGGACAGATGCCATCGCGCTTCCTGGTGTGAAGCACTGAGAAGGACAAGAATTCATCTACGTGGCATTCCTGACCAAAAGGTTTAATGGCATCTAATCACAACGACACAACCAGACAAATCCACAATGAAGGGCATTCTGCAAAACAACTAGCCTGGCCTGAAATGTCAATGTCACAGAAGGACGAAAATCCAGCAGAAACACAAAAGGATTGTCTGCAAGTAACTTTCAAATAGCTTGGTGGGTGGTGGAGTGGATGATGTGGCTTTCCATAAATGGTGAATTAGGTCAAGTGTATATAAGTGTTTACTATATTTTCCCGGGTTTGTAATTTTAAAATCATAGAGGGGAAAAGTCAAGTCAATGTGATTTAATGGGGGGAAGTAGGGGCGAGATGTATTGTGTTAAATTAAGAGATTTAAGGAACACAACAACCAGAGGTACCTGGCATGATCTTGAATTGGATATTCGTTAGGGAAAAACAGCAGAAGGACGTTTTTGGGTCTTCTTGGGAAATACTGAGTATGAGATTTGGGATTAGATGAGATGAATTTTAATTGAAATAAAAGGGTAGAGATTTGACTGCAGAAAGCAGGTTACCAAACAGTATATACAATGACCTCATTCTGGCTTAAAAACAATTGTCTCTGCTTTCTCTATCTCTCCCTCACACACACACACACACACACACACACACACACACACACATACACACACATACACACACATCCTTCACATATGATCTCTGGGGGATGCGAATGTCATTTATTTTGGTTTTGCTTGTCTGAATTTTCTTTTTTCTTTTCTTTTTTTTTTTTTAAGACAGAGTCTCACTCTGTCGCCCAGGCTGCAGTGATGTGATCTGGGCTCACTGCAACCTCCACCTCCTGGGTTCAAGCGATTTTCCTGCCTCAGCCTCCCGAGTAGCTGGGACTACTGGCATGTGCCACCACACGTGGCTAATGTTTGTATTTTTAGTAGAGATGGGGTTTCACTATGTTGGCCAGGCTGGTCTCGAGAACTCCTGGTCTCAAGTGATCCACCCGCCTCAGCCTCCCAAAGTGCTAGGATTACAGGCCTGAGCCACTGCACCCAGCCTCTAATTATCTATATCGGACATATATCGATTTTTGTACTAAACAAAAAGGTCAATTAAAATGGACACCAAAAAGATCTTAACAAAAACTGCAAAAATATACTTAATGTTTTAAGCACAAATTGAAGGTTAATAATTATAACTAGCCGGGCACAGTGGCTCACATCTGTAATCCCAGCACTTTGGGAGGCCGAGGCGGGAGGATCACAAGGTCAGGAGATTGAGACCATCCTGGCTAACATGGTGAAACCCCGTCTCTACTAAAAATACAAAAAATTAGCCGAGCGTGGTGGCAGGCGCCTGTAATCCAAGCTACTCGGGAGGCTGAGGCAGGAGAACGGTGTGAACCCGGGAGGTGGAGGTTGCAGTGAGCTGAGATCGTGTCACTGCACTCCAGCCTGGGCAACACAGCAAGACTCTGTCCCAAAAGAAAAAAAAATTATAACTAGTACATACACCAAGACTTAGAACACAGCAATGAATACTTGAAATGCAGAAATATTTAGAAATATAGAATGCTTCCTGAAATCCATTCATTCCTTCCAATTATATAATCTTATTACTCTGAAAACAATTTAATTTTCTTATTTGTGAAATATTACAAATCTATGTCTACAAATTTCCATCATACTACTTATTTGGTTTTATTTTGAAACTGAACCCTAGAAAGTCAAGTAAAAAACTAGGCTGGGCGTGGTGGCTCATCCCTGTAATGCCAGCACTTTGGGAGGTCCAGGCAGGTGGATCATTTGAGGTCAGGAGTTTGAGAGCACGCTGGCCAACATGGTGAAACCCTGTCTCTACTAAAAATACAAAAACCAGCCAGGCATAGTGGCAGGTGCCTGTAGCCTAGCTACTCGGGAGGCTGAGGCAGGAGAATCGCTTGAACCCGGGAGGCAGAGGTTGCAGTGAGCCAAGATCACGCCATTGCACTCCAGCCTGGGTGACCGAGCGAGACTGACTCAAAAAACAAATGAACAGACAAAAACAACAACAACAACAATAAAATGCCTAAGGTACCCAACCAAGTCAGGGCAAGAGTGTGACCTAGAGATTTTTTTTTTGTCCTTGTACCTTGTTATTCTCTAAGTTAAGCTAAAGTTCTTGTTTTCTTTTCAAATATTGCTAGATTTTTGGATATTCATAGATGAATAGGTTATCTGGGCCTCTTATTCTTCAGAGACTCAATAAGGGCCTTTGCTTCAGTGGTGATGCCATAGAGTCACCATCTGTAACAGCTTCGATAATCAGCAAGGCTCATTTTTTTCTGCCATCAGTATCTAAGGTAGCATTTAAAACAAAACATTTTAGTTTTACCTCTGAGAACTAAACATTTCAGATAGCGAAGAAGATTTCACGAAAAACCCAAGAATCTCATTATTTTGATCTAAGGCACACTTCCTAAAGGATTTCCCTTTTTCCTTTATAAAATACACACTTGTGACCAACATTAGACTTAACAAACAATAAGGAAAAATTAAACATTCATATTAAACTTTGAAGCAAATATTCAAAGGGAAAGAAAAGTCCAGACATCTACGATTTAAACTTCTACTACATTTTAGATATATACACTCTTCCCATTGTTTTTTAAAGCATGTATAGTATTCTGAAATAAGAAAATGCTTTAAGTTTCTGTTTGTTCCTATTATAAACTGACATTGTGATGAATTTGTTTATAGTTAAATCCAAAGGTTTCTTTAAGTGTATTTCCATGAACTATTTCTTTTTTATTTTTTTCTTTTTTTGAGCCAGACAGAGTCTTCGCTCTGTCGCCCACGCTGGAGTGCAGTGGCACGATCTCAGCTCACTGCAACCTCCGCCTCCTGGGTTCAAGTGATTCTCCTGCCTCAGCTTCCCAAGTAGCTGGGATTACAGGCGGCCGCCACCACGCTCGGCTAATTTTTGTATTTTTAGTACAGATAAGGTTTCACCATGTTGGCCAGGCTGGTTTCAAACTCCTGACCTCAGGTGATCTGCCTGCCTCAGCTTCCCAAAGTGCTGTGATTACAGGCGTGAGCCACCATGCCTGGAGGTCACAAAAGACCTTTTTGCAAACACTTCTAATGCAATTTAAGAGATGCGACTTTCCTTTTGAAAAAGTTGGATAAAATAATTGGAAATACACTAGACAAAAAAGAAAAATTCCAATAACAAACTCTATTCTAGTATGATTTCACTAGTACAGAATACAAACATAAATTACATATCCTGCCAGCAAGCACGTGATTAAAAGCAAACACTCATCAACCTCCCTGGAATCAGAAAATGCAGACATGTCGCTAATACAGGAGTAGAAAGCTGGTGTCACACAACCATTTCCCCCTCACTATTTTCCCTCCACTCTTAAATCTGTGTTACTGTTGGAAACACTTCTGTTTCATTCTGAAAGAGCTGAAATGTTTATAGACAGAACTAGGGAGATAAAGGTTCATGAACCAGCTGCCAGCAGGCAGAACAAAACAGCTATTGGGCTGGGCACTATGGCTCACACCTGTAATCCCAGCATTTTGGGAGGCCGAGGCAGGTGGTTCACTTAAGGTCAAGAGGTCAAGACCACACTGGCCAAAGTGGTGAAACCCCATCTCTACTAAAAATACAAAAATCAGTCGTGCATGGTGGCGCATGCCTGTAGTCTCAGCTACTTGGGAGGCTGAGGCAGGAGAATCACTTGAACCCGGGAGGTGGAGGTTGCAGTGAGCCAAGATCACACTACTGCCCTCCAGCCCGGGCGACTGCCATCAGTATCTAAGGTAGCTGTTACTGAAGAGCTATTGATAGTTCAGTATAGCTTAACAATAATCAGATGTTCTCTTTATAAAGAGTGAGTTATGAGTTGAACACATAATAAAACGTATATAGAAAAATTTTAAGTTGTAACTGGTCAACTAGTCTGCAGTCTCTTTTGACCTAAGTAATCCTAAGAGCTACAATTGTCAGAACAATCTTCTGGCGCCTCCACGCTTTGTGCTTCACCCTGATTTCGGCCTCCACGTACCCTCTGTGCTGGAGCAATGTACACATTCCATACAAAATACCTGCTAAGCAAGGCCTCCTAAAATACCGCTTCTATCACATCACCAGGCTGTTGACTCCTAATGGCTTCAGGGCCTAGAGAACAGTCTTCTAACCTACCTAGCCTGGCAGGTACCTATATCTGTACCCGCGCTGTTGAGATCCTGACCCCAAAACACATGCGATCGTGTGGCCCCCCACTGGGCTTGGAACCCGCATTGAAGCCTAGACCGTACTTCCCAGCCTGCCCCATCACTGGGCTCCACACTCCCCATGGCGCAGCCCAAGTGTTGAGGCCTGTTCCGTTCTGTTCTGCGTCCCACACTTTGCTGGCCTCCAGGCCTCACAGTGAGGGCAACTTTGCTAAATCCTGGTGACTTTTTGAGGCCTAGGTCATCCTCGACCTGCCCTGCCGCCCACCTCCCCAGGTGACCGCAGCCACAGCCATGTCCATTCCAACCCCCCGACTCCCCTTTCAAGCCAGAGTCTTCCGAGGGGTGTCCTCTGGGTGGCAGGAAGTGGGGCCCACCCTGGGGCATCCCTGGGGTTGCGGCTGTGTTAAAGTGTTTCTCTCACATCTCCCTGTTGGAGGTAGGCTGCTAGCGCAGAGCGTTTTGGCACCTATGTCACGGGACCCAGAACGAGGCCTTGCCTTTCTGGGGCTGGGGGCCTGGGGCAAGATCAAGGGCAGCGGGCGGCTCTACAGCCTGGGCTGGGATGCCACGGGCGCAGGCCCTTCCCGACCTGTCCCTGAGCGCCTTGGCCAGTAGAGAGGCTTTCCCAAGCCTGGGACCGGGAGAAAGGAGGCTGGAAAACCCACACACCCATCTCAGGCCAGTCCTAAGGGACAGTTGGTGGCCCTCGGGATTCCGCGTCCACCATCGCTGCGGGGCGAACTGCCGCTTGGGGGCACGTGCTACTCACTGCAGAGTTTACTCCACCAAGGCATGGCACGCGCAGCCTGCCGGCAGGGGCAGCCCAACAGCGGCCCGCGAGGCCCAGCGCGCCCCTGCCGGCTGCCATAGCTCGCGAAAGCCTGGGCCCGGGAAGCCGGCAGCGAACGTCACAAAGGACGCAGCCTCCCCGCGCCCGGCGCCAGCCCTCGACCTCCCAGGAAACCCCCGGGGGTCCTGCGGACCGCCCCAGTGGGGTCTCTTCAAACCATCCTGCTAACCAACTGCCAAGCCGCCGCTGAACTTCCCTGACACTTAATTTCAACAAAAAGGGCCTCGAGGCCTGGCGCGGTGGCTCACGCCTGTAATCCCAGCACTTTGGGAGGCCAAAGCGGGCGGATCACATGAGGTCAGGAGTTCGAGACCAGCCTGGCCAACATGGTGTAACCTCATCTCTACTAAAAATACAAACAAATTAGCCGGGCGTGGTGGCACATGTCTGTAATCCCAGTTACTCGGGAGGCTGAGGCAGGAGAATCGGTTGAACCAGGGAGGCAGAGGTTGTAGTGAGCTGAGATCGCACCACTGCATTCCAGCCTGGGAGACAGGGCAAGACTGTCTCCAAAAAAAAAAAAGAAATAAAAACAAACAAAAAGGACCTCGACAATGGAGAAATCTGGCAGGCACCACTTTAACCAAGTGATCAGACTTATCCTCGATAATGGAATAGATGTCATTGTGCTTCCTGATGTGGGCACTAAGAAGGACAAGAATTCATCTTTGCAGCACTGCTGATCAAAATGTTTAACGGCATCTAATCATGAGGAAACAATCAGACGAATCCACAGTGAAGGACGTTCTGCAAAACAACTAGCGTGGCCTGAAATGTCAATGTCACAGAAGGACGAAAATCAAGCAAAAACACAATGGGGTTTTGTATGGCAATGGCCAAGGCATGGTGGAACCTGCTCGTGGGTTTGGCTTGGTTGTAAAGAGCTTTAAGTTCTTGAGTATTCGCCCATGAGGGTATCAGTCAAGTTCCCATCACAAAGCCATCACTTATAGAGCCTTATGGGCTAGAAGGTGGAGCTCACCTGCTCCCTCCAACTGGGACTTCAAAAATAGTCATCTGTGAGAATGCAAATGGACAACCACTTGGGAGGACAGTCTGTGGTTTCTTTTCATACTGAACACACTCTTACCATATGACCTGGCAATCATGCTCCTTGGTATTCACCCAAATGAGTTGAAAATTTATGTCCACACAAAACATCTGCACACAGATGTTTATAGCAGCTTTATGCATAATTGCCAAAACTTGGAAGCAATCAGATGTCCTTCAATAAGTGAGTGGATAAAGTATGGTATATCCAGAGAACAGAATACTATTCAGCACTGAAAAAAAAACTACCACTGGGCGCGGTGGCTCATGACTGACTGTAATCCCAGCACTTTGGGAGGCCGAGGTGGGTGGATCACGAGGTCATGAGTTCAAGACCAGCCTTGTCAAGATGGTGAAACCCTGTCTCTACTAAAAAAAAAAAAAAAAAATACAAAAATTAGCCGGGCATGGTGGTGGGCGCCTGTAATCCCAGCTACTTGGGAGGCTGAGGCAGAGAATTGCCTGAACCTGGGAGGCAGGGCTTGCAGTGAGCTGAGATCGCGCCACTGCACTCCAGGCTGGGCAACAGAGCAAGACTCTGTCTCAAAAAAGAAAAATTAGTTATCAGGCCATGAAAATACATGGAGGGAACTTAAATAATATATAGCTAAGCAAAAGAAGACACTCTGAGGAAGATACACAATGTATGATTCCAAATATATGACATTCTGAAAAAGGCAAAACTATGGAGACAGTAAAAAGAGCAGTGGCTACCAGGGGTTGGGGGGAGGAAGGGATGAATATGTGAAGCACAGATGATTTTTATGGCAGTGAAGCCATTCTGTATGACACTGTAATGGTGGGTACACATCATTATGTATTGGCCCAAACCCACAGAATGCACACCACCAAGAGTGAGCCCTAATGTAAACTATGGACTTTGGGTGATAACCATGTGTCAATGTAGGTTCATTGATTGTAACAAACGACCCATTCTGGTGGGAATGTTGATAAGGGTTGGGGGAGGCTATGCAGACACTGGGGCAAGGGACACATGGGAATTCTCCGAACTCTCCACTCAATTTTGCTGTGAACCTGAAACTGCTCTTAGAAATAGTCTATTTTTAAAAATGGTCATATGACTTGATCAATGTCATATAGGTGTGTGGCATCTCAGGAGGGCCAAAGGCTGGCTGGGGAGTGCTTAGAGTGAAGGCACTAAAGAAGCAAAATACACAGTTTGTCTTTTTGAAAGAAAAGTCAATTTCATACATTTTTAAAGCATAAACGTTCTTATTTTCCATAAATCATTACAACTTTTTATAGTTCATAAGCGCCACTTACGGCAAGAACAAGTATTTCGATATGTCAGCTCCTACACTTAGATGGAAAAACTGCTTTATGTCTAATGTGGACAGCAATTTGAATTCTATTTCAGTGTGAAAGGCAGAGTTTATTCATAGTTACAGTCATGCATCGTTTTGAAAAGGAAAGAGTGCATACATCCTACCCACCCACTCACAGATACTGATTCAAAAGATCACCCGAGCATCATTTTACAACCATCAAAGTGAAAGCTGGGTAAAGCAGGAATCGTAAGGGTGCTAAAGTGCTAAATGGAGGGGAGGGGAGGATATTTATATGCTTATTGTTGAAAGGGAGGGAGAAAAGCCCAATTCTATAGTGGAGAAATTGGAAAACACCTTAACATCAGCCTACAAGGGACAGATGGACACTGCATGCAATACCCTGAGAAGGACACAACATCACCTTTGCAGGATTCTGGCTTAGAATGAATAACCTATGGCCAGGTGCAGTGGCTCACGCCTGTAATCCCGGCACTTTGGGAGTGTGAGGTAGGCAGATCACCTGAAGTCAGGAGTTCGAGACCAGCCTGGCCAATATGGCGAAACCCAGTCTCTACTAAAAACACAAAAATTAGCCGGGCGTGGTGGTGGGTGCCTGTAGTCCCAGCTACTCAGGAAGCTGAGGTGGGAGAATCGCTTAAACCCGGGAGGCGGAGGTTGCAGTAAACTGAGATCATGCCACTACACTCCAGCCTGGGCAACAGAGCAAGACTCCGTCTCAGGGGAAAAAAAAAAAAAAGAATGAGTAACCTAACCTAAATTGATTTAGGCAAAAGAAACATCAAATAAGGAATGAGTAGAAATGGGGAGAGAACTTATACTTTGAACATATCAAAGTCTAAAAGACAAAAGCTATAGAAGTCTTCCAGATTAAAAGAAGCTGAAAAGACAACAACAACACAAAATCTCTGACCCTAGGGTGGATCTTGTAATGCAAAGAGGAATGCTTTAAAATGGACATAATTAGATTAACTGACAAAATTAGAAGCAAATTATAGAAAAGTTCTGTAATAACGTAAATGTATGGTATTGAGAACTGTCAATAACTCTACTGTGGTTATGAAAGGGAATATCCCTATTCTTGGAAAATACACACTGAAATATTTAGGGGTAAAGGACCATGATGTATGTAACTTACTTTCAAATGCTTCCCTATTTTTTTTTTTTTTTTTGAGACGGTGTCGCTCTGGTACTCCCAGGCAGGAGTACCATGGCATCATCTTGGCTCACTGCAGCCTCCGCTTCCAGGGCTCAAGCGATTCTCCAGCCTCAGCCTCCCGAGTAGCTGGGACTACAGGTGTGAGCCACCAACTCCTGGCTAGTTTTTGTATTTTTAGTAGACACAGGGGTTTCGCCATGGCTGGCCTTGAACTCCTGAGCTCAAAGCAATCCGCCTCAGTCTCCCAAAGTGCTGGGATTACAGGTGTGAGCCACTGTGCTGGGCCTTCTTCAGTGAATTTATTAATATATCTCATACCTACGTGAGTTATAACAGAAACCTGTGGACTGATGTTTGTTTTGTTTTCCAACAAAAAGAGAGTAAATATAGCAAGTGAGGGAAAATGTTGACAATATCCCACTATTTGGGATAGGTGAATCTGAGTAAAGGGTATGGGTGTTCTCTGTATTCATTTTAGTTTTCCAGCTTTCTGTATGTTTAAAGTTATCTTTCTTTCTTTCTTTTTTTTTTTTTGAGATGGAAACTCTTGTTGCCCAGGCTGGAGTGCAATGGCGCGATCTCGGCTCACTGCAACCTCCGCCTCCCAGGTTCCAGTGATTCTTCTGTCCCAGCCTCCCAAGTAGCTGGGATTACAGGCACCCGCCCCCATGCCTGGCTAATTTTTTGTATTTTTAGTAGAGCCAGGGTTTCACCATGTCTCTACTAAACTGTAGAGACTGGTCTCGAACTCCTGACCTCAGGTGATCTACCCACCTCAGCCTCTAAAAGTGCTGGGATTACAGGTGTAAGCCACCGGACCTGGCCTGAAGTTATTTTTTTTAAAAAAAATCACTTGGAAGAATGCACTCGGAATTGCAGATAACTACTAAAAATTATAGAAAACAACAAAATATAGAGTGATGATTTACCCAACTTGATTTTAGAGGAGGATATCCGATATTTGCTTCACATTACATACCCTAATATAAATTTTATCTATGTATTAAACAACAGGAAAACGACTTAACTTTCCCCCACCAAAGCAAGAAAAAGAATTCAGGCAGAGGGGAAGAAAATTAAAGAGCAGAAGTTCTGGGGACAGACTGGTGTTTAAATTTTAGCTGTACCACTTACTAGCACCGGGCCCTTGGGCAAAATCTCTGTTCTTAGACATTTCTCAAAAGAAGACATACAAACAGCAAAGAAACATATGAAAACAATTCTCAGCATCACTAATTATCAGAGAAATGCAAATTAAAACCACAATCTTGCACCAGTCAAAATGGCTATTTTTTATTATTTATTTATTTTGAGACGGAGTCTCGCTCTGTCGCCCAGGCTGGAGTGCAATGGCGTGATCTCAGCTCCACTGCAACCTCCGCCTCCTGGGTCCAAGCAATTCTGTCTCAGCCTCCCGAGTAGCTAGGACTACAGCCGCACGCCACCACGCCTGGCTAATTTTTATATTTTTAGTAGAGATGGGGTTTCACCATGTTGGCCAGGTTGGTCTCGAACTGCTGACCTCAGGTGATCCACCTGCCTCAGCCTCCCAAAGTGCTGGGATTATAGATGTGAGCCACTGCGCCTAGCCAAAATGGCTATTATTAAAAAGTCAAAAAACAACAGATGTTGGCACAGATGTGGAGAAAAGGGAACGTTTATACATTGCCAGTGGGAATGTAAATTAGTAAGAGAGCTATAGAAAACAATACGGAGATTTCTCAAGGAACAAAAAACAGAACTACCATTCCACACAGCAATCCCATTATTTGGCATCTACCCAAGAGAGATAAAATCAATTTATCAAAAAGATGTATGCACTTCTATGTTTCTTGCAGCACTATTCACACTAGCAAAGTCATGGAACCAACCCAAGTGTCCATCAAAGTTTGACTGGATAAAGAAAATGTGGTCCATATACACCATGGAATACTATGCAGCCATAAAAAAGAATGAAATCATGTCCTTTGCAGCAACATAGAAGGATCTGGAGGCCATTATCCTAAGTAAAATAACTCAGAAACAGAAAGTAAAATGCTGCAATATTCCTCATAAATGGTAGCTAACCAATGAGTACACAGGGACATAAAGATGGAAATAATAGACACTGGGGACTCTAAAAGGGAGGGAGGGTGGAAGGGAAGTGGGAGTTGAAAAATACTATTGAGTACAATGTTCACCACTCCGGTGCTGGGTACACCAGAGCCCAGACCTCACCATTATGCAATATATCCCGGTAACAAACCTATACATGTATCCCCTGAATCCAAATGAAAAATAAGGCCAGGTGCAGAGGCTCACAGGGCTGTAATCCCAGCACTTTGGGAGGCCGAGGCAGGAGGATTGCTTGAACCTGTGAGGTGGAGGTTGCAATGAGTGGAGATCGTGCCACTGCACTTCAGCCTGGGTGACAGAGTGAGTCTCCATCTCAAAAAACAAAAAAACAAAAAAACAAAAACAAACAAACAAAAAAAAAACCAGTAAAAATAAAAAGAAAATGAAAATCTCTGTTCTTAGTGTTTTCACCTATAAGTCACTTATATTATAGATGAGGACACTAAGGTTGGTTATGAGGATGAAGTATCAGTTGGCTTTCTATCAAAATAACAAAAACTTTAATATTTTTGCTTGTTTTCTTCAGAATAGAACGACTTGTTTTTCATTACTTTTTGCCAGTTCCAAACATAATCAGTATAAATTGTAGAAGACTTTAAAATACAGAGAATAGGGAAAATTTTTCATAAATACAACATCCAGATAATCACTACTTGTGTTGTTTTTTGAATAAAGTCTTCAAAACTAAGACCTAATGGCTGCACAATTTGTTTTTCTGTCCTCATGGTTAGATAATGTCCAATTTTCACCATCATGCTTTGTCACAAACATTCCCGAGTATAAAATCATTGTCCAAATGCCTGAATGAGTTTTGGACAGAAGAGGGCAGTATTGAACAACTTTCAGCTCTGCTGAACCAGCAAGCTCTTGATTTTCAGGACCAGAAGTCACTGAAAATCACCAATACAAAAAGTTGAAGGCCGGGCGCGGCGGCTCACGCCTGTAACCCCAGCACTCTAGGAGGCCGAAGCGGACGGATCACGAGGTCAGGAGATTGAGACCATCCTGGCTAACATGGAGAAACCCCGTCTCTACTAAAAAAATACAAAAAATTAGCCGAACATGGTGGCAGGCGCCTGTAGTCCCAGCTACTCGGGAGGCTGAGGCAGGAGAATGGCGT